>NC_056729.1:649600142-649617050 GCF_019279795.1 Protopterus annectens | reverse complement strand
TCTAATTTTTCCTGTATTCCGCTTTTTTTCCCTGCTAGCTTCCTACTATATCTGTTGCTTCCTTTTTCCTTTCTGTTTCCTCAGGGGGGAGCAACGTTCATACCAGCAGAAACACGCTCACAGTGGCTTACACGCACGCACACAGGCATACACGGTTCAGAATCTGCTTATTCAGGTTAAAACGCGTGCACACCTGTGCAAACAGTCTTACAAGTCTGCCAACATGCTCCCACATGCTCAGTCTGCCTTACACGAGCGCACACTGCCCTACTCGCGCCTCATGGCGCACACACGTGTGCATGCACGCCCAGCAAGAAACTTTGGTGTAAGCAACAGTGTACACCTTCCATTTCTTGACTTTCCCATGCTTATCTTGTGGCACTCCTCTTTCCATGATATGTGTCTGACATCTGTCATGTAACACTGACCTCCAATGAACTGCATTTCTTTCTACCATTCCCCCCTGTGATGTCACCTATCTCCTACTCTATTCCTCCCTCTTATGTATCTCTTACACTACTCAGAATGTGCTCATTTGCTATGTGACAGTGGAATTCAGTATCCTAACACTCATTTACATCAGATTGCCTACTAATGCTTAGTTACATCTCTTAGAGTCAGCTTCCTCCCTTAGCAACCACTAAACGGTGGCCATGTTGTTTTTGGTCTGCTGGTCCCTGTATTGTAAATCCATGTATTGCATAAAACCCACATTTGTGGGTTTATAACCTTCATTTTATGTTTTATACAGCATAACCCATTTGCGCTGGCTGCGCGTTTAAACATCGGCGATTGCCGAAAAAAAATATTTATTTTTCATATTTGCATCAGGGTACCTTGCCAATGGCCACATATTTGGCCATTGGCATGCTGCCTGACACATATGCACCCTTTATTTGGAGCTGACATGGCTCCATTGTGATTTTTGCAGAAACATACTCAGTTGTCAACTGAGTACATTTCTGCAGCTAAAACGGCTCTTACACGGGCTGCTTTGGGCTTCGTGGATCGCTAATCTACCTCATTTGCATGCCTTTCGGATGCAAGTGAGGTGATTAGCATATCCACGCCCACTCCGTGTAAGAGACGTTTTAGCTAGTCTCTTACATGGACTTTAGGGCTGTTCCTGGATTGCGAAGGCTGCATGGAGTCTTACACTACTCTTAGACTCTGTGCAAGCCTTCGTGAATCCTGCCCATTATGTATGTTTACTGTTATTGTGGATTTTTGGTAACCTGATTAGTTGATAGTACTATGATGGTAATTTTTTAAACTGTGGGAACTTGGGTTGTATTTTAAGTCATTTTTACATATTTTATATATTTTATGCATTTTATTTACCTATAACATTTTATTCACTTTACTCACTAGCTCATTAATGTTATTTTCCTTGTGGAAGGCACTATGGCTTTAAGACAGAATTAACTAATTGATTCCTTATCATGTGACAGTCATCTAATATTTAAATGAAGCAGAACACATGGATCACCATTTTGTTCTGTTGAATTCCTGAGAGTATTTGGGATGAAAGTGCAATATAAAGGAGTATGACACAGGTATTTGCTAAACTGTATTTTTGTACCCAATAAAGGGTTTACTTAATGTTTGGCTTGGATCCTTTTTTCAACTGGACAAGCCTCACATGATTGCCCAGGGTGCAGTTTGGTGTTTGTAATAAAAGTACTTTATTCAACTTTAATATTAGAGCCCTAAGCAGTCACAAATTGGCTTATCTATCAGTAATTAGCACAAGATCAGCCAGGTAATCTCTACATCTTCTTGGACAAACGTCACATTATAAACCACAATAGTGTAATTGTGGGAAATTACTTTCCAAACTACCTGCATTCCAACATCAAAGAGAAGCAGAAACATAATAATCTGTTTCATTTGCAGTTTACTAACCAATATCTGAAATAAAAATCAGCATTAGTCTTTCTGCACTTCTTCTCAAAGTATTAAAACAGACTTAATAAAACTAAACGAGTAATGCCCGTCGGCAAAGCAACACCATAAGCTCCACACAGATAATTATGATAAAATGTCTTTATTCCAATATACCAAGTTAAGCACTTTCATCCCTTAAATGACATCTGAGACTTCTTCAGAACTTACTTAAACAATAAGGTAACCTTCTTTATACACTCGAATGAATTATCTGCCAGTTAATTATTTAAAGGCATATCCACAAAACCATTCTTTAATACAATTCATAATAAAAATTCATGAATAAAAATACCATTTCAAAATCCAATAAATCAACCCCCCCCAAAAAAGTGTTGTAACTTCTGTAATATAAAAAAATATATGTTTGAAAACCTTATGCTAATACACGTAATGAATAGTTGTAGAGAAAAAAAATGTGTGTATGTTCAGAGAACTTTTTAAAAAAAAAAAAAATGTAAAAATCCAGGGCCTTTTTCTTCAACACTGGTAACAATGACACATACTCATTTAGCCCTGGTGCAACTACTGCATTCAATCTGATGATCCAATAAAGTTCTCTTAATTCAATCTGTAGTT
The DNA here is from genome assembly GCF_019279795.1 of Protopterus annectens. Classification (NCBI taxonomy): domain Eukaryota; kingdom Metazoa; phylum Chordata; order Ceratodontiformes; family Protopteridae; genus Protopterus; species Protopterus annectens. Next base: position 649,614,527 of record NC_056729.1, on the reverse strand, counting down.
CCCACCAACCACTTCTTGTACTTTGTGGAGCTACTTCCAGTATCCCAAATTTAAATTTTGTTTCCCCATGGCAAGTGAGTGTATATTTATATAGGGCATTATTAGCATTACCTTTGGCTACGGTGTACAAGTGTTCATATATTCTGAGTCTAAATTTCCTCTCTGTTTGCCAACATAAAAATTTTGACATTTGGCAAATAGAAATATATATAACACCCTTCGTATTACAGTTACCTTTATGTAATCTAACACCATGCCTACTACCTTTAAATATACAACATCACTGTCCAAGATAAAAGGACACTGCTTACATTGACCACATTTAGTTGTGCCCTTAAGTACCATTGGGACTTGTGGGATTGCATGTTCCATAAGGTGCTTGATATTTTTGCCTGTTTTGTATACAAAACTTGGTACCTGTCCTAAAATGGTAAAAATCTCTAAATTACCTCGGAAAATGTTTCAATTTTTGCTGAATATACCTTTAAGTGCCTTTTCACCTTCACCAGATGGTGTGAACATACTCATATTGAACCTTGAACTTCCAGAATATTAGTGGTTGGAATTGACTCACCACTATGAAGCAGTGGTTTGTATTTAGCCCCCCACCCATCTACCATGTCTTTTACAATGCTGTTCAAAATTCTATCTGGGTAACCCTTAACTTTAAGCATATCAGTTATACATTTGACTTCGTCCAACAATGCCTCCCTATTGGAACACATTCTTGCAGCTCTTACTAGCTACCCCTTGAAAATATTTTTCTTATTATACAAAGGGTGGCAAGTTTGGAAGTCAAGATAACTGCTGGAAAAAGTTTCCTTCCTAAAAGTTTTTGATAGAAACCTATTATTTTCCCCATCTTTAGAAATGGTCACATCCAAATAGTTGATATATTCCTCAGAATAATGTGATGTAAATTTGAAGTATGCAAATATTTGATTTATGTATTTAACAAATCCTTTGATGTATACCTGGTCATCCTTCCAAAGAATAAAACATTGTCTAAAAAACGAAAATATGAAAACCAATGTTGTTTGTACACACTGGTTAAAATGTTTTTCTTCTCCCAAGCATAAAGGACCAGGTTGGCATAAATAGGGGCACATGTTGCCCCCATTGCCACCCCTTGGACCTGTCTATAATGTTCACCTTCAAATGTGAAATAGTTATTAGTAAGGATATGCTCCATAACTGCCATTAGGAAATTGATCATAGAATCACTGAACCTAGTTAATTCTCTAATGGCTTCATAAAACAAATCCAAACCTTCCCTGTGAGGGATGGAGGTGAAAAGATCCACCACATCTATGGTGGAAAAATTACAACTATCAGTGTACCACCTTTCATTAAATTTTGCCAAAAAATCCCAAGAATCCTTTAGAAGATGATCAACATCTTTCAAAATTCTGTCCACAAAGGTGCACAAAAAATAAGTTAAACTACTTCTTGCAGAAATAATGACCCTGAAGGGTGGCTGCTGTACACATTTGTGCACTTTTGGAATACCAAAGGCTATTGGTGTTAGAGGATATTCTGCTTTTAAAAAATTATATACCTCCTCTGAAATCACATTCTGAAAAAGGAAATCTTCCAGAAATAATTGTACCTTTTTATGTGCAAGAATAACCTCATTCCTTGAGGAGACCTGGTATTTATCAGTATCTGAGAAAATCATAGTGAGTTGATTCACATAATCTGTACTATTAAACAATACAACCCCCCCCCACCCTTGTCAGGCTTCATAAATCTTACCAAAGTATCACATCTAAGCTGATTCACCAAAAATTGTTCTTCCTAACTTAGGTTGGAATATTTTTTATGTGCATGATACTTAAATTCACTGTATATATCACTCGCATGTTTTTTCGAAAGCTTGGACAATCGGGTGTAATGGAGTTAAAACAACTCTTTTTTTTTCTCAACATTTGGTTTTGAAGGTTAGCATTTCCTTCCTGTCCTTTAAAAAGAATTTTAAAATTTAATTTTCTTGTAAACAATTTAAGCTCTGTAACAATGGCCACTATATCTACCCTAAAGGTAGGGACAAATTTAAACCCTTTTCTAAAAATGGAAAAATATGTAAAATCGATCACATGTTCTGTATAGCTGTAAATATTCAAACCTTGCATTGAAAAAGATTTACCTTCATGACTGACATCAATATCTTCCACATTGCCAGAGTTACTTATCTTTATGTGTTCGTAGTACCCTCCCCTGTTCTTCCCCCTGTTGTTTCTTGGTGAATGTGGATTTCCTAAAAAAACTTTCTGCCTATTTCTCTTTTCAATACGTTCGGACCTCCTTAAGGGGAGTAATTCATTTCATATTGTTCATGTGTGTGGTCATAGTTGGTATATTCATCATCAAAATTCTCCACATTGTGTACAGAATCTACCTGTGGAAGATTACCAGTACCATTACCCCAACCATTTTCATCATACTGAGTGATTTGTTCCCCACCCATAAACCACCTAGACATAGGGTACACTTGTTTTTGTATGTAATCATTGTCATCTCTAAGCAATTTTTTACTTTTACATTCTAAATTCGACTTTACAGTATTCTCAACTTTTTCAAAAATACAATCATAATGAGCAATGTTAACTTCAAACAATAAATCTTTCATAAGTACTACATTCATTTTATCAAGCTCATCAAATATAAATTTAATGTATTTATTTGTTTTAATGATGAAGTCCATTAAATCTAGACCGAAACGGTCAAACAGTGTGAAAAGTTCATCCACATTACAGTCACTTGCCTGCATTCTGTTTGGAAATTTAAACAGTCTAAGGCCTTTAAGGACTTGTCTTTTTTTATAACTTTCCTGAAGGTAAAGATTGTCACACTGAATGCTACGTACCTTTTGTAACAAGTTCTCAAAATCTTTCATTGTGGCATTAAATGATTTGAATTCACATCTAGCTACTTGTTGTACACCCATGTGGGGAAATGAAATGTCTTTCTTGATCCACTCTTTAAAATTTCTAAAGTTCTTTCCAGGGAAAATCAATCCAGAACTGTTCTCCCCTGACCTCTGTGTGCACACTCGCTCCTCTTGCACACCTTCTGAAAAATCACCCTGGTTAACAAGTTTGAGGTTAGAGTGGGCCACTTCCTTTCTCCGCACTTCCTTTTGAGTTAAATGGTTTTGAGAATTTTGTAATAAATCCACTCTCTTAGTTAAATCAGTAACTTGTTGCGATAGAGTGGAAATAATTTTAATAAGATCACCTTCATTTGATACAGTGTTTGTCAAAAGAACAGTTGAAAATCATCAGTGTGCGATCACTAAAAAGAGGCGACCTCCCTTTGTTGTCATCAGTGATACCTTCCATATTACCATTATTTCAATCAGGATGGAAACAGTTAACATTATTTTGAAATGGTTTAAAACACCCCTTCTCCAAACTGTCAGACGTGAAGTTTTGCCAGTACAAATGGAAAACCATTACCAAGAAAAATGAATTCTGTTTATTTGGAGCACTAAAATGACACCAATAAAACAAAATGAGTCGTGCCCGTTGGCAAACCAACACTATGAAATCCATACAGATGATTATGATAAAATGTCTTTATTCCAATAATCCAAGTTAAGCACTTTCATCCCTTAAATGACACTCTGGGACTTCTTCAGAACTTAATTAAACAATGTAGTCACCTTCTTTATATACTCTAATGAATTATCTGCCAATTAATTATTTAAAGGCATATCCACAAAACCATTCTTTAATACAATTCATAATAAAAATTCATAAATAAAAATACCATTTCAAAATCCAGTAAATCAACCCCCCAAAAAAATCTTTGTAACTTCTGTAATATTAAAAAAATGTATGTTTGAAAACCTTATGTTAATGCACACAATGAATAGTTGTAGGGAAAAATGTGTATATGTTCAGAGAACTATTTTTAAAAAACTTTTTAAAAATCCAGTGCCTTTTTCTTCAACACTGGTAACAAGGACACATGCTCATTTAGCCCTGGTGCAACTACTGCATTCAATCTGATGAGCCAATAAAGTTCTCTTAATTCAATCTGTAGTTCCTACCAACCACCTCTTATACTTTGTGGAACTACTTCCAGTATCCAAAATTTAAATTTTGTTTCCCCATGGCAAATGAGTGTATGTTTATATAGGGGATTATTAGCATTACCTTTGGCTATGGTGTACAAGTGTTCATATATTCTGATTCTAAATGTCCTCCCTGTTTTGCAAACATAAACATTTTGACATGTTTGGCAAATAGAAATATATATAACACCCTTCATATTACAATTACCTTTAAATCAAAAATCAAACAGTTTTAGGAAGGAAACTTTTTCCAACAATTATCTTGACTTCCAAAGTTGTCACCTTTTGTATAATAAGAAAATATTTTCAAGGGACAGCTAGTGAGAGCTGCAAGAATGTGTTCCAATAGGGAGGCATTCTTGGATAAAGTCAAATGTATAACTGGTATTTTTAAAGTTAGGGGTTAGCCAGATAGAATTTTGAACAGCATTGGAAAACACATGGTAGATGGGTGATGGGATAAATACAAACCACTGCTTCATAGTGGTGAAGTCAATTCCAACCACTAATAAATATTTTGGAGGTTTAGGGCTCAATATAAGTATGGTCATACCATTTGGTGAAGGTGAAAAAACACTTAAGGGTATATTCAGGAAAAATTGTAACATTTTCCGTGGTAATTTAGAGATTTTTGACATTTTAGGACAGGTACCAAGTTATGTATACAAAACAGGCAAAAATATCAAACACCATATGGAACATGCACTCCCACAAGGCCTAATGGTACTTAAGGGCACAACGAAATATGGTTGATGTAAGCAGTGTCCTTTTATCTTGGACAATGATGTTATATATTTAAAGGGTAGTAGGCATGGTGTTAGATTACATAAAGGTAATTGTAATATAATGGGTGTTATATATATTTCTATGTGCCAAACATGTCAAAAATTTTATGTTTGCAAAACAGAGAGGAAATTTAGACTCAGAATATATGAACACTTGTACGCCATAGCCAAAGGTAATGCTAATAATGCCTTACATAAACATGCACTCACTTGCCATGGGAAAACAAAATTTAAATTTGGGATACTGGAAGTTCTTCCATAAAGTACAAGAGGTGGTTAGTGGGAACAGATTGAATTAAGAGAACTTTACTGGATCATCAGATTGAAAGCGGTAGTTGTACCGGGGCTAAATGTGTATGTGTCATTTTTACCAGTGTTGAAGAAAAAGGCCGTGGATTTTTAAAAAGTTTTTTTAAAAAAAGTTCTCTGAACATACACACATTTTTTCCCTACAGCTATTCATTGTGTGTATTAGCATAAAGTTTTCAAACATACTTTTTTATATTACAGAAGTTACAACGATTTTTTGGGGGGTTGATTTATTGTATTTTGAAATGGTATTTTTATTCATGAATTTTTATTATGAATTGTATTAAAGAATGGATTGTGGATATGCATTTAAATAATTAATTGGCTGATGATTCATTAGAGTATACAAAGAAGGTGATCTCATTGTTTAATTAAGTTCTGAAGAAGTCCCAGAGTGTTATTTAAGGGATGAAAGCTCTTAACTTGGTATATTGGAATAAAGACATTTTATTGTTATTACCTGTGTGGAGCTTATGGTGTTGGTTTGCCAATTGGCACTACTCGTTTTGTTTTATTGGTGTCATTTTAGTGTTCCAAATGAACAGAATTAATTTTTCTTATTAAAACAGACTTACCATTGCTTTTGCAAGACAGATTTTACTTGTTGAAGTAAAATAAATCAACTTAGTAACATCACCTGAGAAATAAAAGTCACAATAAAAGTCTATGGTCCAAGCTTATCACCTTTATCTTTGCATATCATCTAGCAAGTCTAGCCATCCTATATGCAGCCTTTTGTCATTGAGCCATACAAACTTTAAAAACCAAGAACTCCTCATGACACACAGACTGATAGAAAGCTTTCATTTTATTTAAAACAGTCGCTCTTGATTCTTTATAGACATAGTACTAACATTCTCTGTTTCTGTAGCTGAAGCACGCACTGATCCTCTTTACTTGGGGTTGGTTAACATTATTATATGGCTACTAGTGTTTCAACAGAAACGGTAAAATTTATTTATTTTATTTATTTTATTTTATTTTATTTTACATTTGTTAACCGGGAGAGTCCGACTGGATACATGTCCATTTTCAGCGGAGGCCCGGGGAGAAAAGCTCCAAGTACAAAACAGACATATGAACATTGTTAATGCAAAAAAAGGAAGATAGTTGAGTTCTAAATACAATATAAAGATACATCACATCTTGGGAAAAAAAAAAAACAACAGCAGCATATAAAAAAAACATAGGTCAGTTACAAAGGCGAGGCGCCTTGTTAAAAAGCGGTTAAGGATAGTGAGGTAAGAGAAGGGTAAATGATAGTGGTTAATCAGGTTTGGAACAGGGACATTGCCAGAGAGTATTGAGATGGGGTTTAAGCTTTTTTTTGAATTGTAGGAGTGAGGGTTCTGAGGTGAGCATGGTCGGTAGGGAGTTCCACATTTTACCTACAAAGTTTGAGAATAGAGAATCCCCAGCAGAATTATTGGCTTTGTTAGTTTGAGCTAAGATCTTATTGGAGGAGCGTAAAGATTGCAGGTTAATATAGGGGTTAATGATGTTTTTCAGAGCTGGTGTTTTCTCTGGGTGATACAGTATCTGGTGAGCCTTTTTGAGTTGGTTGAAATGGAGTTGGCTGGAAAACTCTAACCACCCTAGTTGCTTCAAGTTAGTGCAGTGGTGCGTTCTAAAGGTGGAATTTGTGGCAAATCTAGCTATGTGATTGTAACAAGAAGCAAGTTTGTTAAGGGTTGTCTTGTTTAGGTTTGTAAAGAGGGGGGAGGCATAGAAAAGAGTTGATAGTAGATGTGTGCTGGCAATTGTAATTTTAGCGTGAGGAGTGAGAAAGTGTTTTACTTTATAGAGAGAGCCAAGCTTTTTATTGACGGTTTTGATGGTAAGATTGAAATGGGTGTCAAATTTAAGGGAGTTATCAATGGTAACACCTAATAGCTTTGTGTGAGCTTCTGGTGATATAGTGATTCCATTGGAGGATGTAATAGAGAAGGTGGGGGGAAGAGTCTTGTTAGTGGGTGAGAAAGTAAGTAGTTTTGTTGGGGTTGAGAACTACTTGTCGACTTGAGAACCATTTTTCTATTAGGTTGAAGGTGTCTTGGGTTGAAGCAGTGAGGTCTGCCAGGTTGGAGGCGGTGCTGATGATAGTCGAATCATCTGCATATTGAATGCATGTGGCATGGGGGGTGATTGTGGGCAGGTCATTAACAAAGATGGTGAAGAGAAGAGGGCCAAGAATAGATCCTTGGGGAACTCCAAGTGTAACAGGTAGGCATGTAGATAATTTGTCCTGCCATAGAACAGCCTGTTGCCTATTGGACAGGTAGGATTGGAACCATTTCAGCGTGGAATTGCTGAGTGATAGTTTTTAATGTATGGAGGAGTTGAATGTGGTTCACCATATCAAAGGCCTTGGAGAGGTCTAAGAAAAGAGCAGATGATAGTTTATTATTGTTTCTGAAGTTATTGATGGTATTAGAAAAGGATAGCAGGGCTGATGTGGTACTGTGATTTGGCCTGAAGCCATGTTGGGAGTTAGCTAGAATTTTATTTTTGGTGAGGTGTTCCATCAGTTGTTTGTGGACACACTTTTCCATAATTTTGGCCAGGGGTGAGAGTATAGCTATAGGTCTGTAGTTGGTTAGCTCTAGTGAGCTACCACCTTTATGGAGAGGAATAAAAGTCTTAAATCCTCAAAAAAATATATTAAAAGATGGCTGCAACAAGTGAAGAGTTAATTTCCTTAATCTACAGTCTTTAATGAAAGACAGGGCTAAACACTCTTTCACTGAGTCTGACCACAGTAATCATTTTTAAAATACAGACACTTGTATCTTAACTTCTTTACTCTGCCTGGTCACCAAAACAATGTTAAGATCGAATATTTCAATTTAAAAGTTTCAGAGCAAATTTAACATCTTTCTCATTGGGGAGTTATTGCTCAGCCTGGAGAAAGAAAACATGTTAAGCCCTTTAAATTTTAACTCAACATGCCTGTAGCCTAGTCCAACCAAACATTTTCTCCTGCACGTAGGAAACATGGTCATGACTTTCCTGTTTTAGATATTCCAGTTATATGAATATTTTTCCACTGATATCCATCCTTAAGATCAACTTTATTTTGCTATACCTTCTCCATTTCTGTCAATAAATAATCATACCTGCTCTGTTAATTCTTTATTCTCATTTTGCAGCTCCTTAGTTGTGACTGTGTGAGAATTTAAGGCTATCAGCACCCCTGCTTCTTTCTCACCAGCAGCAACAAAATTGATAATTTTCGTGCTAACTTTCATGTTTGCCATAAGTAATTGCTCTCAAGGCACCTTCTCAGTTACCACTGTCTCTAAGTTATCTTGCAGTCCTTCCAGAGACAACAGAGCCTTGTTACCATCCAACATGTGATTCCAAGCCACATCAAATGAACTTGACAAGTTCTGTGAAATAGAAATCCTCTTCTTTTCTTTTTTCCTAGTTTTCATCAACTGTACCATTTCTGCAGCACCTTGCTTATATTATGTCATTATAGTCTTGCAAACAACTTAAAAAATATTTACATCAGGAGTGCTCAGAGAGCATGCTCTCTCACAACAACACCCTCACGAGAAGTCCCTCAGAGCTGCCAGTCTTAATAAGAGGTTGGTGAAACAAGATCTGTTTCATGTGCTTGTTTACTGTGTACCATCTTAGCAGATAAATTACACTGCTTTTTGCTAAATTATGGGAAAATGATTGTTTCTGAAACCTTATAACTTGTGAAAGTTAGATATTAGTCAGTTGCTGTTAGTAAAACATAGAACTTAAGCAGTGTTTAGCATGTGAAAATGTGGGCACAGATAGTTTATACCAGTAGAATTAAGCATCCCTGGGATTCACAAAGCTCCATGCAAGAATAAGACTATTTAAACAAAAAAGACATTGTAGGCTGTCCACTTAATAAAAGTTTATATTAGCACTTTTGTTTGACAAAATATTCAAACTATGTTGGCAAAACAGAGCGATCATTAAAACAACGTATTTACAAACATATTTATAATATTCTTAAAAATAATGTCAACAATGCTCTAGCAAAACACATAGTGGAGAACATGAATCATTCGTTTCTCTTTCCTATTTTGGGAACAAGTAGTCCCTGACAAGAGAGGTGGTCCTTGGCTTTGAGACTGGAGGAAAAAGAGCTTTTGTGGCAATTGCGTCTGGGTTCATTCAATTTTCCTGGACTGAACGACACCTGTAATGTAAAATGCTTATTGAACTTGAAAGCTTTAGATAGATAAACTATTTTATAATTGCACTTAGAACATTTAATAAATATGGTAAAAAAAGTTTTCCATTTACCTTTAATTTTGTATACAGGAAGTGATGCCAACATTACAAACAGTATTTAAATGCTTTTTTCACCTTTAAATTTGTATCTGATGAAGTTTGAATATTTTGTCAAATGAAAGTGCTAATATAAACTTTTATTAAGTGGACAGCCTACAACGTCTTTTTTGTTTAAACAGTTTGTTTATTTTGTTTCAATTTTGCGAGTTTTTCGTTTGTTATGGCGGAGGAGGTTATTTACACTTCTCAACTTTTATTTGCTTCACCAACAACTCAAGAAAATGGAGAGATAAGTTTGGGGATGCTTACCCAACTTATAAAATGTTTATCAGACCGAGTGGACACTTTAGCCAAAGATGTATGTGAATCTCATCTTAGAAACCTTGGTGCAGCAAATCAACCGAGCGGTCTAGTATCCAAAAACGGACCGCTTTTTACATCACTTCCAGGTTTAAATGCTGGGGTTTGTGTTTCGGCAAATACCCCACTTTTACAACAAGCGGGTCCAATTTTTTTGGAAGGATTGGATCCCACAAATGTCAGCAACAACGGAATTAGTAACAGTGCACCTGTAAGAAGAGAACTAGGGACTAATACATATCACCAATCTACACTCCTTTGTGGTGCAGCGTCGAATTCCACTAACAACAATTCAGACACACGGAACACCCATGAGAGACAATCTACTGATTCTGTTGAATGTTAACACCAGTTTGCATTTTCCGTCCTTAAAGGACGTTTTACAAAAAAACTTTTGTTTTAACTTCAAGCAACAATTCTTTGGATCCAGGAATTACGGACAGCAATGAAACAGGTAATACCTCATCTCTTAACAATATTGTGGATTTGTTAAAATCCTTTGACATCAAATTATTTAAGTGTAAAAAATTACAAATAGAAGTCATGTATTTGACAGAATGTATAAACAGGAAACAAATTCCAAAAGGATTAAGGCAGTGGAAGTATCCTTCAGGCCTAGTCAGGAATTCTTCCTTTCATGGTGAACTTTTATTATTTTTGACCAGCAGGGATGCCAATTTTTGCAGTTATTAATAAAGAGCTACCAAAACCAAATTGACTCCTTGATGAAAGAACTTGACCTTTTGGATGCTGCTATAAAATCTAATCCTGAATTTTTGCATTACAAATATGACTTTGGTCGGATTTTTTCCAGCATCGACCACAGTTTGGCAAAATTACGGGAAACGAAAATAAAAAAGTTAGCCCGTGACAAGCTTGATTATGAAAGAGGGGTTGCATATCCCTTACCACCACTTTCCCAAAATAACAACTTTACTAACTTAAGGGACTCTGAAACTTCCAACAACAGGGATGAACCTCAACCATCTACCAACACTTGTGGTACCACAACATCACAAGTTGCATCTCCCAGAAGAAGTGAGAGAATTAAAGAAAAACAAAATTCATCTAATTCCTCCACTTCTCAGGGTTTTCATCAGGTAGGGCAAACAGAACATGGGGGGAGGACGACAACGACGGAACTTTTGGAAAAAGGGTCAGAACCGCAGGCGGAGATGACAACACAGTCTATATCTTTAACATCTACCGATGAAAATTACATTGAAATAATATCGAATTCTACCAAGGACTTTAAAATATATAATTCTTCATGATATCCTGTTACACAGGACTTAGTTAACTTGCTTGCAAAAGGTCTCACTTTTATTCCAAGCAAACAAGCCGATTTAGCAAGAACTCTTATGGACTTTAAATTATATTTACGAAAATTGAATTTAAGGCTTACTTTTGGGAACAGCTGCTTCATTAACAATAATGAACCAAATATATCCAGTCTTTTTAACCCTCCATTACATCCCACCTTAGGTTTATATGAAAAAATATGTGAAATAGACTTAAGATACACACTCAATACATCAGTTAAAAGTTCATTTAACATAAAGAATAATATTACATCAAAGGAGAGATCACTTTTAGACAATTTGAGAGCACATAACATCCGTGTCCTTAAACCAGACAAAGGAGGTGGTTTAGTTTTTATGGAAGAAATTCAGTACGTTGAAAGAGTTAAAACATTGCTAGAAAGTGACACCTACATTAAGGTATCTCTTAATGAGATCAATGGTGCATTCCGAAAAATTAAGTATTTACTTAATGATTTATTTATTGAAGGAACCATCACCTTGGATGTGTTTAATTATTTGAGTATGCCAGCTCCAAAAATTCCCTCTTTTTTTTCACTTCCTAAAATACATAAGAACATCAAGAACCCCCCTTTACGTCCAATTGTTAATGGACGAGGGTCCATCACTTTTGCTTGTGCTAAATTTGTGATGAAAAATTGAAGACATATTTAAAAACTGAATCACAAATTTGTCGTGATTCATGGCACTTCTTAGAACAACTTAACCTTATTGTTCATGACGAATTCCTTCATTTTCTCACTATAGATGTTAGGGATTTATACACCATCATCCCCCAGGAATTGGGTTTAGAGTGGACAAGAGATTTCATTATTAGCAATGGAGTGAATAATGACGATGTCCACTTAATAATAACACTTTTAGAAATCATATTACAAAACAACTTATTTTCATTTAATGACACCTTCTACAAGCAAAGTTCTGGAGTGGCTATGGGTTAACCATGTGGGGGACGTTTTGCCAACAGTGTTTTATGTTTTTGGGAAAGGAATTTTTTGTTTAAGGACAATTTGTTTAAAGCACATGTTAAATGGTATACACGCTATTTAGATGATATCTTTATTTTATTCGATGGTAATGAAGCAACAGCAGAGACCTTTGTGGAACATCTGTCTACTATGACTGAATTTTTAAAATTCACATTTGAATTCAATAAATTTAACATCACTTTTTTAGATGTCTTTCTAGTTAATGACTTGGTTAACCAAAGATATTTGGCCAGTGTGTATAGGAAGCCCACTTATTCCAACAACTTCCTACACTTCGACAGTTCACACCCCTTCCATCAGAAGAAGGCAGTCGTAAAAGGCAAACTTGTCCGAGGGGCCAGAATGACATCTTTGTTTTCTGTCTCCATGACAGAAGTAAACAATCTAAAAGACTTGTTTCTAAAAAGATCTTATCCTTTAGAACTAGTAGACAATTTAATTTTTGAAGTTACCATCAAAAGGAGAAGAGGTGACTTTAAACCTATTTTAAATGGAAGCAGTCAAAATGGTAACATTCCATTTGATATTGTGGTTTCAACATTCAATGTTTTGACCTATAACACTCAAAACATTGTTGACAAGATGAATTTGAATGTTGAACAAACTACTTCCTTTATTACATTTTTTTCTAACACCTCTGGGTTCATAAAGAATGTTATGACCAAAAATTGGATTGTAATATCGACCGACCTGACAATACGTAACAAATTAGGTGAAAAACCTAATTTTATTTTCAGAAGAGGTCACAATCTGAAAGCCCTATTAGAGAGACCCCCCCCTAAAATTAGTTAGTAACTCTGGCAAGTTCAAATGTGGGATATGCAACTTGTGTAAATATATAAAAGTGGGTAAAAGTATATATATAACAGAACAACAATTCCACACCCTTGATAAGTATAATTGTGAATCTAAGGGGGTTGTTTATCTGGCTTCATGTGAAAAATGCACATGTTTCTATGTTGGCAAAACAGAGCGATCATTAAAACAACATATTTACGAACATATTTATAATATTCGTAAAAATAATGTCAACAATGCTCTAGCAAAACACATAGTGGAGAATATGAATCATTCATTTCTCTTTTTCTATTTTGGAACAAGTAGTCCCTGACAAGAGAGGTGGTCCTTGGTCTTTGAGACTGGAGGAAAAAGAGCTTTTGTGGCAATTGCATCTGGGTTCATTCAATTTTCCCGGACTGAACGACACCTATAATGTAAAATGCTTAATGAACTTGAAAGCTTTAGATAGATAAACTCTTTTATAATTGCACTTAAACCATTTAATAGTTATGGTAAAAAAGGTTTTCCATTTACCTTTAATTTTGTATACAAAAAGTGATGTCAACATTACAAACAGTATTTAAATGCCTTTTTCATCTTTAAATTTGTATCTGATGAAGTTTGAATATTTTGTCACACGAAAGTGCTAATATAAACTTTTATTAAGTGGACAGCCTACAACGTCTTTTTTGTTTAAACAGTTTGTTTATTTCGTTTCAATTTTACAAGAGTAAGACTATGCTTGCACGGAGTGGTTCGCGTCAGTTTAGAATAGCAACGCACCTTGCATATGCATGAAGGTGCACTGCTGTTTAATCTAAATGGACACGAACCATGAACGAGTGCAGGGGGTGTGTTTCAGCAGTGCCTGCACAGAAAGTGCTGTACGGCACTTTGTGACACAGATGAGTGTCAATGTACATAATATTAGAGCCTGGCTCTAATATTATGTACTAAACCAATGTCTGCAGACACTAAAATGTATGTAGCTAACACTGAAATAAAAATTAAAAAAAACCCACAAACACAACTAGAAGGCAGCAGCCTTCAAATGCACACCACCGAATATATGCACTCTTGCCCTAAATGCATGGAAGTATTAGGGCAAGAGGAAAGTAATAAAAATACCAAAAAATGTATATTTTTTTCATTAAATAAAACCGAAATTTAAGCAGTGTGCAGCTTGTTTGCATGGCACTCCGCTATGCTTAGTCTGGCTGAAATTCTGAAAATGATAGACAAGTACTACTGTGATAGAAAATGTCGTCAAGCTGCTATAGCATAGTGGTACTGCCATGTTTAGCATGTAGATCATGCTAGGTTCAAAGCTCCCCTCTGCTAATTTATTTAATAAACTTTTCAGGAATTTGAATGATAGATGTCAATCATATGGGTCACGTATAAAACAGTAGGGGTGGGAATATGTAAAATATAAAATGTAAAAAATAATTTATAAATTTAATGAAAAAATAGATTTAAGCAAT
>NC_056729.1:649492642-649595142 GCF_019279795.1 Protopterus annectens | reverse complement strand
CAGACTACATCAGTATTCCATACTACACAGACAACTAATGTGCTGCTAACCTGTATGTACAATTCCAAAGGTGTGTGCAGTTGACAGTTAAATTTTATGTACTTTGTCAGGGTACTTCCACCTGTGTACTGTGTGTATGTCTGGGCCTACATTCATGGCATGTCCATCTTTCAGATGATGACAGATATTACATCCGAACGAGTATGGATGACTGCTGAACTGGGTCTTGCTGGGATGCGTTGTGGTTGGCACTGCAGTTGTCAAAACATGGCCCTAACATCAACAGTACTGGCCATAGGCCACCAGGACACAATCCTCCATGCCTACATGCTGACCACTTCCACACAATATACAACACACAACAACCTAACACACAGAGCCCTGCATATTGCACACATGCAACAAACTATCCTGCATATTGGGCAAGCTGAGGTAATCTCTACTCCACTGTTATTAAACCCACATGTGCATGTTACTGCATTTCTACATATGATTGGGGGGACACACCTGACAACTGTAAACATTTGTTATGACTGTACTGGTATTTCAGGTACTCTGTTGGCTTCCATTTCGTTTTGTATTCTGACCTATCATGCAGACTAGAGGTATATCAGTAGAGTACAGATCTTAGGTTTTATTGGCCTACATTTCAGTTTCAGACTTCTTACTCTTCAGAACTAACATCCAACTGCCTGACCTGTTGTAGTCTGTCTGTGTAGGTCTGGAGGGGGGCTGTTCTCCATTGCCATCAATTGGAGGCCTTAGCACAGCCTTTCTTTGTGGTCATGTACACCTGTGGTGCTGGCTGAGACTGTTGTTGGGTATGTGAGCCTCACTGACATGCATGTGTGTGTCCTATGGACAGACATTTGGGCCACCACATTTACTGCAGTGGGATTTGTCACCATGTCTAATACTGCCTACTTTGTTGACACCAGTATTTGTTATGGATTTCATGCTACCCATATAGGTGTCCACTGTCTGTTGCCATCCCATTCATCTACCTGATTCCCTTGCATGCTCACATCCATACCATATATACAACTAGCAGAACATACTACTCCATTCAGCAATTGATAGGAAAAGTGACTTCCTTTCAGGCTGTGCAGTATTGAGGATGGTGCTGGAGGGCTGACTATATCAGATGCACATAGTACACTCCCTATACATGGTAAAGCACAGGTAGTGTCAGGTTTGGCATCCCTTTTACTGTATGTGTGAGTCAGAGAGAGGTTTCATTCCCTGGGTTCCTACCATGTCAGTGTATGTGCTATGCATTGCCTCTTTGCCAAAGCCTGGGCATACTGGGCATACCTCCTTCTGCCCACAGGGGCAGGCTCAGGTTGTTCCTTCTCCAAGTCACTCTG
This sequence comes from Protopterus annectens, assembly GCF_019279795.1. Classification (NCBI taxonomy): domain Eukaryota; kingdom Metazoa; phylum Chordata; order Ceratodontiformes; family Protopteridae; genus Protopterus; species Protopterus annectens. Next base: position 649,593,775 of record NC_056729.1, on the reverse strand, counting down.
TGCCTGTGCTGGCCTTGGCAATGGTGAGGGGCTGTGTGACCCTGCCCTGCGCTGTTCCTGCTGCAGCTGTTTCTGCATGATCATATTGTGTAGCATGGCACATACAATGAAAATTTGTGTACATGTAGCTGGAGAGTACTGCAAGGCTCCACTGGATATGTCCTGGCACCAGAACTGTGACTTGAGCATCCCAAACACACGCTCTATTATGACTCTGGTTTGTGCATATGCCTCATTATGGAGTTCTTGTTCAGGTGTGTGTGCATTTCTGATGGGTGTCATCAGCCACGGCTCCAGTACATAACCAGCATCCCCCACTAGGTGGCCATATGGGATGTCTCCACTGGCAAATGGCTGGTGCAGCTGTATCATATGCCAGATGTGGGAGTCGTGATAGCTTCCAGGGCTGCCAGCACAGACATTCATTATAATGCCCTGGGCATCGCACGCAACTTGGAAGTTGATGGAGGGGAAGCCCTTGCTGTTTATATAGACCCTACCCCGCTCCCCGGGTGGTGCTTTGATGTGTATGTGCATGCAGTCTATAGCACCCACTACCTCAGGACATTCTGCTATTTAGTGGAAGAGACCCATATTCCTGGCAAACGCCTTACAAGTGCTGTGGAAATAGATGTGCTCACCGGCATGTGCTGACATGGCATCCAGGAACTGGTGGAGTACCCTGGATGCTGATGCCTGTGAGATCCCCATGATATCCCCAGTTGGCCTTTGGAACATACCTGTGGCTAGTATTATTAAGCCTACACATACCTTTGTATCCACTGGGATGGGTTTCCCTCTGTTGGTTCTGTGTGTAAGGCATGGTCGGCCCAGTTCAACAATTTGTTGTAGGAGGTCCCTGTCCACCCTATAGTGCTCCACTATCTCCAGCTCATGTAGCCTCTGGTAGGTTACTCTGGGTCTGTACACTCTTCTCCTTACTGTGGGTTGGTCATCAGCATTCTCATCCTCACCACCCTCAGCCTGTTCCACATATTGATGTATGAGAGCGAGAGCAGCCCCTATCATTTTGTTAGTTTTGTCTGGTAAAATTTCCCCATTTGTGTATACTGGTGGTGTAGAGTTTGTGGGAAAAACCAGAGTGAAAGATATTTGCATAGTTTATAGTTGTGTGCTGGGCTGGGCTGCTGTCTATGTAATTGGCTGATTCTGATACATTTCACCTCCCAGCTATCTCCTTGATTACCTTCCTACTGCTGTTTTCCTTTCCCATTGCCTTCCCATTTAAGCCCTGAGGGTCGCTGCTCATACTCAGTGCTCAAATGTGAACAGAGCTGCTATTTCATGTTTTTTTTTCAACCTGGTGTGCACTGCGCACACCCATTTAGGCAATGTAAACACCATTTAACAGAAACTGGCCCTCCCTGGACATGAACACCCTCTGCATTTCTTGGTGTAAGACAATACAGCCTTACATACACTCCCTGCCTTAGCTGTGCTTAACTAAGTGCAAACACAGGCCACAGAGCTCCATTCAGCTTACAGCAAGCATGACACACCCCCTTATGAGTTCATCTAGTTCTTAGGCTTAAACCATGGTCTTGGTGCACATACACAGTTGGGTGCAAGCTAGCACTGAGGGAAAAATCTGTGATTCAGTATCATTCCCCTCATTTGTATAGAACTGACTGCTAATGCATGGCTACAAAACTGACACTCTAGCCTTCCCCTTAGCAACCACTATTCCATGGTCTTTGTTGTCTTATGCATGTCATTGACTATAATGGCAAAATGCATAATCATCTTAAAATTGACTTTTCTAATTTTTTTTGGCATAATCCCGTTTGTGTACTGCTGCGCTATGCTCAAATGTCCGAAATTGGCAAAAAAAAATATTTTTGTATAATTTTGCAACTATAGCCCATGCCAATGGCCATATATTTGACCATTGCATGCCTACTACATTGAATACATGCTGCTTTCGAGCTGTCATGCCTCTGTTTTGTAATTTGCAAAATGTATTCGGTTAGTAGCCGAATACATTTCTACAGATTACACTATACCTGCACAGATGCCTGCCTGCTTTCTGGATCACTAATTCACCACATTTGCATGGTTTTCACCAGAAAATGGGGTAATTAGCATACAGGAGCTGTGTCCATTCAGGAATAGTGCAGGAGCACTCATGCACATCCCGGCAGCTCGTTCCTGGATTGCACGTTGACCATATTGCCTGCAGCAGCTCTTGCACTATTCCAGCACACCGTGCAGAGCTTGCTGAATCCTGGGGCATATCTTTTAAAGAATTATATGGTTTAATAGCTGTAATGCTTTGACTAAAATTGTGTTCCTTTCGTAACAAAATAAGGTCTGCCACAGTGTGTGATTATCTCTGGAATTACTGTACATTTCTGAACTTCAGAAATTATGCTGTTTCTTTAAAAGTTCTGCAAGAGATCCAGTATGAGATTTCCTTAACCTTTTAATATACTCAGGCCTGTATTTCCTTAAAGGGTCACAAAACCAAGTGTTGAGCAACATTCTACCTTCTTGAAGAATGATGCCACAATGTTACTGATAGATTCTTATAACCTTAAAAAACCCACTCCCGTCCCTACAACCACTCTTCACCCTGGAGGAATACGTCTGAGTGAAGTGAGACATAGAGCACTCTAGATGTGCAGGGCTATAATGCATTCTACACATAAAGACCAGCTATTGAGCAGGAGGGAAAAAAGATGGACATGTCTCAATCTTCATCTAAACCAAGATGACACACTAGAGCGTCTTCATATCCAAATTACCATCAGAAAGGTCTTGTACCATATACTCTAGACTGGGAAACCTATACTACCACTAGTGCACAAGAACAGATATTCCTGGACTTTGTCAATACAAATTCCCTGGAACAATTAGTCAGAGTACCCACTTGGAAGAACAATATCTTGGATCATGTCCTTACTAATAGGGGGGCATCCTGAAACATCCCATGTGTATCTTCATCACTTGTTAGGTCTGACCATAAAGCTGTTTCCTTCAAAAATAAAATTGAAAACAAAGACCCCTTCCATACATGGTACCTTTAGAAATTTCTCCATGCACGCTATTTACTCCTAAGTGATACATTGGCAATCTTCAAATCCCTACCAAACCCAATTAACTATGCTGGAAATGTAAAAAGAAAACCCAAAGGCAGTGAGTGTGTTCCAGCAGCAAACCCAAGCAGAATTCCAAGGAAAACCACTACTGGTAACAGGCAGAAAGGCAAGGCTCAACAGTTGTAATTTCCACAAGTTTTATTAAAAGTTAGCACTTTTGCAGTGTTCACAACCATTTCATCAGATGGTGAACAACTTTTAATAACACTTGTGGATTTTACAACTGTTGAGCCTTGCCTTCTGCCTGTTACCAGCTGTGGTTTTGCTTGGAATTATGCTGGAAATGTGAAAACATACACCCTTACACTATACCAGTATGTACAGATGCATAGATGCAGCTGTACCCTGAAGGAACAAATGCAGAGCAAACTTCAGAAGCAAACCCCTTTGGTGGAACCATAAGATCAACAAGCTTTACAATAAAAGGAAAAAAATTTTAACCAAAGGATAGAGCCTTCATCACTGGAAAAAAAAACAAACACGTCAGGAGTTTAATAAAATCCCCTGTAAATTATTGAGTGTATTGCTCCTATTAACCACTGTAGCTAGATAGCACATGCATATAAGTACCGAGCATGTGTAAGAACAGTGCCATTTCGTACAGTCAGGCAGAGTGAATGCAGTCATGAATGGTGATGCACATGTGAGTGTGTCTGAAGTAATGAGTGAATCAGTTAGCTTAAATACAAGTTCTAATTACAGTTCCTGACATGTTTATGTACAATAAATATTCCCATACACCACTTCATTGTCTCTTTTAAATGCAGGAGACAAGAGACATGGTGCCAGAATGGGATCCAAAGTTGAAGCAACACACAAGCCATGAGGCACGCAGTTAAAAGAGGAGAAATATATCACAGTGAACTCACAAACAGGTCAGCAGTTATTCAAAGGTACTTAAACTCGTTTAAAAGATTTTTCAGTCACCGAATGTATGGCAAAGCATTCAGAATGTTCAAAATAATTTCTGAGATAAACAAAATATCCAAAATTGCGACATACTTCAAAATAAGGAGAAAATAGTCATAGGCACTAGAAAGCCTACAAGTGCAAGCACCTAGCCAAAAAGTAAGGGAAAACAGCTCTTGTACTACACAAAGAAAGCACCTAACCAGGCATGTCCATGGGTCAGCTTCCGGTGATTTCTCCTGTCCACCTGGTGAATCTGGGCATACTGGGGCGTAATGCAGCAATTGCCTCATGTACACAGACAACCCTCTCCTCATACCACCAAACACTACAACCTGTGAGAGATCCACTTACATAGCCAAACTGGAAGCAAAGCTCTCTCCAGCCAAGATTGTGCTAGACAGTCAAGAGGAGAAGGTTAACACCCACACAACACCTCAAACAACACATAGTCCTTCAAAACCCACACCACCAAAACCCACACATAGCAACACAAAACCCACATATGTGGAGACTCTTAACATTAACCTGTCCAAGCAACAAGGACCTCCAAAGCTGAAACGCAAACAAACACCACCCCCAAACACAACCAAAGCATCACATAGCTCACAACACCAGTGTGCCACCCAACAGCAGCCCCTAAGGCAAGACAACGTACCCAACACTTTAGTCATAGGTGACTCTATAGTCAGGCACACTGATGTCCCACTAACCAGGCTGACCAAGGAGAAAATTACAGTTAGTTGCCTGTCGGGTGCCAGGATCCGCCACATAATGCATGCACTCAAGTCACTCCACAACAGGTACAAATATGACTCTGTCATTGTCCATGTTGGAGTGAATGACTTGAGACGTACCTCCCCGAACTACATGAAAAGAGACATGGAAGAGCTCTCGGATCATGTAGCCCAGGCAGGTATGACCCTAGCCCTGAGTAGCATCCTTCAATCACCCAGAATGATACCACAGTATAAAGACAAAATGATTGGCTTCAATAATTGGCTAAGCTTCTGGTGTCATTCAAAGGGGATCCAATATCTGTCTGCCTGGTATGACATGATCGACAAACCACACTGCTTTGCAAGAGATGGTTTGCACCTGTTGCCCCTGTTATTCAGGTTACTGGCTAAGGCTCTTGCCATCCCTATAGTGCCTGTTTTAGGCAAGGTTCAAAGGACAAAACTCTCACTGTAATGGGTACAAGCAAGCAAAATCTGAAGGTAATGCTACTGAATGCAAGATGCACTCTCTCAAGGCTCTCCTAAAAATGGAGAACATCGATATCTGTGCAGCAACTGAGACCTGATTTAAAGCTCCAAAGAGCACCCCTGCAATACCAGGCTACAACTCATACCACACTTGTTGGCCACCAAACCAGGACCAAAACACTAAAGGTGGAGGAGTGTCCATATTCACCAAGGATATTCACACCTCCAGGCTGGTTGCCCAACACAATGCATCGGAAATTCTCCAGGTGCAACTAACACTAGGTAAGACTGCAATACAAATTCTAGCTTGCTACAGATATCCCACCATGTCCCAAAATTCTCACTACACCTTTCTAAACATACTGGAAAATAATAAGATGCAACCAAACACCCTAATACTGGGTGATTTCAACTACCCTGCCATTAACTGGGAAAATTACTCCTGTACCAACACCTTTGCTCAACGGTTCTTGGAATTCATAAATAACAATGCCCTAGAACAACTAATTCATAGTCCCACCAGGGGTACCAACATTTTAGACCTGGTCATTACCAACATGGGAGATCGATGCTCCACACCAGTGGTCACCCCCTCATTGGTCTGATCAGACCATAAGCTAATCACCCTTGACATCCACATCCCACTCCCACCCCCCTTTAAGGAAACCTCCATAAAAAATTCTCCAAAGCCAACTTCATGTTTCTCAAGTCAGAAGTAACAAACTTCATGACACCCATGCAGATGGGAACTGGAAGGTCAAATGCTGAATCCTACAGTAAGGTGCTGTATGAGCACATTCACTCATGAATGGACTGAGCCATCCCAAATAGAACCAAGATGCTGTCCTCTAAAAAAAAAGAAGCCAATCTGGTGGTCCCCTGCCATAAACAAGCTGTACAACAGAAGAAAGAAACTGTTGCAGAAATGAGGAAGAACCCAGGATTCAAAAAACTCCCTCACCAGCCTCAGTAGAAAGCTGAGATCCCTCATAAAATCTTCCAAAGCTAGTTACGAAAATAAAATTGCCAAAAATTCCAAAGACAACCACAAGGCATTCTATAGCTATGTCAAGAATCTAAATGGCAATACTCAGATCTGCTCTGAGTTACAGCAGAATGGCACTAGATATACTGATCCCAAGGATATTGCCAATATTCTGGCAGATAGATTCAGTGCCAACTTCACTCCCCTCTCACCCCCTAAAGGACCTATCTCAATACTGAAAGAATGCCAAATTCTGGTAATCACGGGCACTAAGGTAAAAACTGCACTCTCCAAAGCCAAGAATACAGCATCCATGGGACCAGACGACATCCCAGGCTGTGTACCGCATGAACTGCAAAATTAACTGGCACCTCACCTATGTGTCATGTTTAATCATAGCCTCACGTCAGGCTTTGTGACCACAGAGTGGAGCACAGTTACAGTCATCCCACTCCACAAGGGGGATCCATTTTGGATCCAGGGAACTACCGTCCCATCAGTCTGATGAGCCTGATCTGCAAGGCCATGGAATGTATTATCATGGAACTTATAAACAAAGACATTGGCAACCTTCAAATACTGGACTCCACCCAGTTTGGTTTCATGAAGGGCTGATCTTGCTTCCTGAACCTGATAGACTTCTTCAAATCAGTCTCCAGAGCCATGGACAAGGGTAAGATGGTTCACACAGCCTACTTGGACCTCACCAAGGCTTTCAACACTATCCCCCACTCTTGAATCATAGATAAACTTACTAATCTGAGCATTAATCCCTACATCACTCGATGGGTTGCAAACTGGCTTACTGACAGAACACATGCTGTAAGAGTAGCCAACTCCAAATCCAGCTCCAGACAAGTGACATGAGGTGTACCGCAGGGTTCTGTCCTGGGACTACTCTTGTTTGGCATCTACTTCTCTGAAGTACAGGCCAGCACTAAGGGACTCTGGCTTACAAAGTTTGCAGATGGCTGCAAGCTGGGAGCCATTAATGAATCCCCAAATGATGTGGATATACTACAAAACGGCCTTACTGAAACAAATGCCTGGTGCCAGAGCCATGGGCTCAAGCTAAATGCCAAAAAATGTATAGTTGTCCCCTTTGGGAAAAACCACATACCTGTGAACTACCACATAGGTGGCAGTACACTAAACACTGAAAGTGTGATAAGAGACCTAGGGACACAGGTGGACAGTGGTCTCACCTTTGATAACCACATAGCCACAACAGTTAGAAAATCCTTCAACGTGGCACACCTCATCTCTAAGGGCTTTTCATCCAGAAAAAAGGAGGTCATTGTCCCTCTGTACTCATCCCTCATTAGACCCATTATAGAACACAATGCCCCATTTGGTATGTACCTCACAAGACATCTGCAACAACTAGAAAAGCTGCATAAATACCTCACAAAAAGAATTACAGGCCTAAAGCAGATGCCATTTGCTGACCATCTAAAGAAACTCCAGCTATACTCTGTCACATATCGCCTACTCAGAGACGATCCCTGCCTAACATACAAGGCCATGTCAAACCCAGAGTTGTTGGACATGCTACACTTAAAGAAATCCCAATCCGTCTGAGGCATATGCTCCAGGTATCTTAACCTTGTCATCACAATGAATAGAACATGCTGGAGGGATAGGTTCCTGACCCAGAGACTCCCCATATTCTGGAATAGGCTGCCCATACATGTCAGGCAGAGTGCCTCAATGTCCCTCTTCAAGAAGAACCTTGACAATTGGATGGGAGATATGAAATTCACCCTGGGGATCACATCAGTAGCTCTGCTAGAGAGGGGTCCAGGAAAGTAAATATTTGTGGGAAGCAATAGCCAGGGAATCGTTATGGCTAGGCTTGTATAGGCCCTAGGGCTGATAACCTAGTATCTACCTATGAACCTATGAACCTATACATATAAAAGTGTTTGAAATAATGTTCAACATTTTAAAATGTATGAAAAGGCTAAAACAACTGCATTTCTTTGCAATGTACTCCTTTTTCGCATTAATTAAAGCTATTCAAAGTGTCCGAAGTTTCTGAAAGTTTCCACGTGTATGCAGTGTCAAAGTGAAGCCTTTTCAAAGATATTGCTGTGCATTCGAACATAATTACAAGTACCTGGTCTTTGCTTATGTTTAAATGTATTTTGTTGTTATGGAAGAGAGATTTCATAGACCTGAACCTCTGGTGTTTGATAACAATATTGCTGAGAATTGGAGAGTGTTTGAATAAGAATATGATATTTTCATGCAGACTGCTTTTTCTGATAAAGATGCACATACAAAAGGCTTCATACTTCTTAATTTAGCAGGCTTAGAAGCCATTGAGAAGGAATGTTCATTTGTGTATGTACCTGCTGTGTATGTAGGGGAGGGGAAACCACCATACTGTGATACAGGCTGAAACATGGGAAGACCCTGAGTGCTTAAAATGTAAATTTAGAGAAATGCGTAACCTTCAAATGAATATTACAATGGAAAGGCACTTGTTTTACACAAGAAATGAAAAGCCTGGTGAAACTATAGCAGCATATATTACTGACGAGAAATAAAGCAAAAATGTTCAGATTTGGGGATTTGCGAGATGAATTTATAAAGGACAGACTTGTCTGTGGTATTAATAATAAAGCAATGATAAAGATTTTGCTTCTAGATAGTGATTTAATGTTAAGCAAAGCCATACAAATATACGAGCTGTCAGAAAAGCACACAAATATGCTTATGGATGAGAAAAATGTGCTTGCAATAACTAACAGTGTGAATGTTCATAGTATGCGACATAAGGTTGGGTGCAAACGGAGATATAAACCGAAGGGTGTGGCAGCTTCTAACCCTAACCATAAACCAAATGCAGCCACAGTAGCAGCAGCAACAGACAACCTTATTGTTAACTGTCATAACTGTGGAGGCAACAATGAGCCTAAACAAGAAAAATGCTTAGCTTTTGGTCAGCAATCTTGCAAATGTAAAAAGTGGAATCATTTCCAAAGGCTTTGAAGTCTAAAGTGGCACATACTTTTATTAAAAGAGGGCATTCAAAGAAGTAAATAGATCAAATAGAAAGCCGTGAGCAAACTTTCTATATTGATGGTGTCTCTGTGATTGATGAAACTGTTACTACAGTAGATTATCAGTTGGCAGCAAAGAGTGAAATATTTTGTACTGTTTGGATTAATGGGAAAACTGTAGAGCTTAAAGAAGACACTGGGTCCAAGTGCAATGTTATATCAGCACAGATGTTTGCCAAAATAAAACATGGTGAGAAACTTGATTCAGCAAAGTGTACGAAACTAGTTGCTTATGGTGGTGAAGAGATTCAAACTGATGGTTCGGTAGTTCTCATGTGCCATTCTGCTTTAAAGTGCTATGAGTTGCAGTTTAATGTAGTCAAAAGACGTGTGCAGTGGAATGGGACTGATTTCACTTGATTCACCATATAAATCTAACAGCCATGATAGTTTTACACAGAATATTTTTTGTGAATATGCTGATATTTTCAAAGATGAGCTTGGTAAACTACCAGTCACATATTCTGTGAAGTTAAACCACGAAGTAAGCCTAATTGTTAGACCAGCCAGGAAGGTTCCGGTAGCATTGCAGAGCAAAGTGAAAACAACGCTAGACAAAATTATGAATTCAGGTGTATTTACTTCAGTAAAAGAACTGACTGAATGGGTATCCTCCATGGTCGTAGCTCATAAGAAAAGCTCAAATAATATTCGAATATGTATTGATCCCAGAGATTTAAACAAAGAGCTTAAACATACTCATCATCCGATGTGCACAGTAGAAGAAGTAGCAGCTCTTATGCTGAATTCCACTATTTTTTCAGTCTTAGATGTAAAAAGTTCATTTTGGCAAATTTTACTGGATCACAAATCTTCATTGTTAACTACTTTCAGTATATCTTTTGGTAGATACAGATTCTTAAGAATGCTGTTTGGGATAAATTCTGCCAGTGAAGTATTTTAATGTGCCATGGAACAAATTTTTTCAGGTTATCCATGTGCTATCATAGTAGATGACATTATTGTAGGGGTGATGATGAAGAAGAACATGCTAGAAACCTCAAGAAAGTTCTAGACCATGCACGTGAAGTCAATCTTAAACTGACTCCTCAGAAATGTAAATTCAAGTTGAGAGAAGTTACTTATGTGGGTCATTTGTTTACTAGTTCTGGCGTACAACCAGATCCATCTAAGCAAGCAGCAATTCCTGAGATGCCATTTCCAAACAGTGTCATAGCTTTACAATATTTTCTAGGTTTAGTCAACTATTTAGGAAAGTTCATCCCAGACCTAAGTGAGCTTTCAGCACCGTTACAAGAGTTGACATACAAAACTGTAAAAGTCTTGGTTAGAACAACACCAAAGAGCATTTGATGTTCTGAAACAGAAAATTGCCAATCCACCCACATTGAGATATTATGATGTTACAAAAACAGTAGCTGTTTCATGTGTTGCTTCTAAGTATGGTCTTGGTGCAGTATGTCTTCTAGAAGGTATACCAGTAGCCTATGCATCCAGAACTTTAACCCAAACTGAGATGCAGTATGCACAAATTCAAAAAGAACTTTTGGCTGTAGTGTTCGCATGTTCGAAGTTCCATGATTATATTTATGGCAAACCTGTTCAAACAGAGACTGATCACCAACCTCTAGTGTTAATTCTGAAAAAGCCAATGCATTCAGCCCCAGCACATCTGTAACGCATGATGTTAAAATTGCAAAAGTACAATTTCAGTATTGTTTATACAAAAGGCAAATATCTTTATCTTGCAGATGGTTTGTCAATAGCACCCAGACAAACAACAGAACAGCATGACAATGAGAAAGCAGACTTTGAAGTCATGGAGGTCAGAAATATTTCCTCATCGTGTCTTGATGAACTCAGAAATCACACAGCTTTAGACTCTGTTCTTCAGAAGCTGAAACATTTTATCAGTCGATAATGGCCATTGCGACAAATTGTACTACTTAACATACAGAAGTATTTTCCCCACATTGACAAGCTCATGATAAAAGATGGAATCATCATGAAAGGTCCTAAAGTGGTAATTCCTACAGCATTACAGCAGGAATATATGAATATTTTACATTGTGGTCACCCAGGTACTGATTCAACCAAAAGAAGGGCAAGAGGCTTAGTATTTTGGCCTTCTATGTCAAAAGATATAGAGAAGGAAAGTCTAGCAAGTTCAGTTTGCAATGGTACTAAATCGCAGCAACAAAAATAACCACGTCATTCAGCTAAACCAGATTCCTGAATTATCATGTTGACGATTGCTGCTGTTATTTTCAAATGGAATGGTCAATATTATTTAGTGTTAGTAGACTATTACTTGAATTGGTTTGAAACTGACCTTCTTTCTAACTTAACTTCTAGCACTGTCATCATAAAATTGAAGAGACATTTTTCTGTCCATGGTTGTCTGCAGAAAGTTGTATCTGACAATGGTACACAGTTTACAAGTCATCAGTTCAAGAAATTTGCTGTCTTGGGACTTTGTCCACGTTGCTAGTACTCTTGAGTATCCACAGTCCAATAGATTAGCTGAGCATGCAGTTCAAAGTACAAAATGTTTGTTAAAAAAACCCAAGAGAGATGGTACCAATGTTTTTCTTAACCTACTCAGTGTCAGAAACATTCCCTGAAATAACTTGCTTTGTTCACCTGCTCAGAGATTAATGTCTAGCCAGACAAGAACAATCTTGCTGATTAGTAAACAACTATTGATTCCCAATGCTAAGAACAACAAAGTGGTCAAGACTCAACTTTTGAAGAAATGTCAGTCACAGCAGTTGTACTATAATAAATCTAGCAAACCTCTTAGACCATTATGATAAGGAGAGATCACAAGGATGCAAACTTCTAAAGGATATGACTGAGTGGGAATTATCAAAAATGTTTGTGAAGAACTGAGATCTTATATTGTACAGTTGGAAGGAATGGATTTCAGAAGGAAACAAAGACATATACTTCCAGTCTCTGAAATAGTGATTCAGCAGATTGCCTGTGCCGAAGACTCTATTTCTCAGAGCGACCTCACACTTGTTCAGATTTCAGCGGACAGTGTACTTACCTCGAATAATGCTGATGCAATCCCCGAAGTTTCTACTGAGAAGAATTCCCCAGAGACTGTCCCTGTTGCTAAGCTCAGTCAAAGTTTTTATGTAACAAGACTGGGTAGACTTTCCAGACCCAATCCAAAATACACAGCAACTTGGACTTGAATTCTTGTATTAATATTGAAATGTCATCTAGCATGTAGATTGTCTTGTTCTCCTATTGCATATCAAACAAATCAAAGAGGGAGGATGTAGATCATTGAGTGCATTGTCCTATTCAGCCACTGTAGCTAGACAGCATGGCATATAAGTACTGAGCACATGTAAGAACAGTGCCATTTTGTACAATCAGCCAGAGTGAATGCAGTCCTGAATGGAGATGCACATGCGAGTGTGTTTGAAGTAATGAGTGAATCAGTTAGCTTAAATACAATTTTTAATTACAGTCCCTGATATGTTTATGTACAATAAATATGATGAATCCATACACCACTTCATCATCTCTTTTGAATGCATGAAACAAGTGAGATCCACTAAAGACAGATTTGAAGGTAAAATAGTCACTCATGCCAGACAATCATAAGACCTTTTTAAGTTATGTCCATAATCTCAGAAGCACAGTGCAGCAATGCACTGAGCTGATTGTGATCAATGCTGCCTACATTGATGCTAAAGGTATAACTAACCTTTTAGCTGATAAATTCAGCTCACATTTTACCCACTTTTCTCCTCCATCTATGCCACAAGATATACCTGAAATTAACTCACCTGCAGCAATCACACAAGACCAAGTCCTGAAATACTATCAAAAGATAAAACTATTGTACCACTGGGTCCTGACAACATTTATTTAACATTTATTTACTGGGAAAGCCTGACTTGGAATGAGTCAATTTTCAGTGGAAGCCCCGGGAGAAATGCCCCAGACACATGTCTTTGTAAGGTAGGAGGAGACCAGAGCAGCTGGAGGAAATCCACACAAATGCAGGGAGGACATGCAGACTCCACACAGAAGGCACCCCAGCCAAGAATCGAACCAGAAACCTTTTGCTGTGAGGCGACAATGCAAACTGCTTCACCACTGCACTCCGGATGCATCTTAAATATGAGGGATCCTGATTTCTCCATCCACCCTAACACTATTCACCTCAGCCTCCATACAGATTTTGTTCCAACAGGATGGAGAACAGCTCCAATCATTGCACTACCCTACTACCATTGTACTATCCCCAGACCCAGGCAGTTACAGATTCCTAAATATGACCAGCCTGATGTGCAAAGCCATGGAAACTCTTATCAAGAAACTAGCCAGTAAGAACATAAGGAATCTCCAAACACTGGATACATCTGAGTTAGGATTCATCAATGGCAGGTCATGTTTATTCAACCTGGTAAACTTATTTGAAAAGGTCACCAAAACACTGACCTGGTCAAGGGTCTTCACCCAGTCCCCAAATCAGGCATAGTAAAAAAGCTAAGCAAGCTGTCAATAAACTCCTACATTAACCACTGGATTGACAGCTGGCTCTCAGATAGGATGCAGGAGATCAAAATAGGGGAAGCTACCTCCAAAAAGAGACAGGTCATCAGTGGAGTTTCCTAGGGTTCGGGGATGGGACCTCTCCTGTTTTGCATCTAATTCTCTGAAGCAAAATCCAGTACCAAAGGGCTCTTGCTAATTAAGTTTGCAGGTGACTGAAAGCTAGGGTCAGTTATTGACACTCTATATGACTTAGCCATACTGCAGGAAGGTTTGTCCCAAACAAATTACTTGTACCAGAATCATGGATTGTAACCAAATGCCAAAATTATTGTATATTTTGGGAAGTAATCTTTCCTGGGGGAAACACCACACTGACAATGCACCCATGGGAATTGACCCAATTGTTTGAGATTTGGAAACTTATGTGAACAATGGCCTATCTTTCGACCAACAATGTCTTCTATATTGTGCAACAACTGGAACACCCACAGAGATAACTTGCTAAAAGGATATTCAGTCTAAACAACATGCCCTACATCGACCACCTCAAAGTTCTGTCACTATATTCGGTATTCTCCAAACTGCTAAGATGTGACCAGTGTGTGGCATACAAGACATCCACTGACCCAAAACTGATGGACACACTGCACATCAACAAGTGGAATGGCATCAGAAATACTCAGTCCAGGAATCTAATCCTCTTCTGCAACATCAACAGGATGGTTTGGAGGGACAAATATATTGCACAGAGGATACTGCTGCTCTGGAATAGATTTGTCATTCACATAATAAAACTCATCTCTGTCCATATTCAAGTGCAACTTGGTTCTATGGAAGAGTAATATAAAAGTGATCCCAAGGCTTTCCCCTGTACTACTAATGAATATAGGCAGCTCCTAAATGCTTTATCCTGTGCAAGGGTTCCCTCAAATTATCTATAGTATGGTCCCAGTTATGCTCACTAGTGGTAAAATATAATCATCAATTATGGGATGGGTAAGGCCAGTCTGACACCAAATGAGTGGGTTAATTCAGGCACCTAAAGGGAAATTACCTAGGTTTAATATGGCCTGCAAGGGCAGCTAGCCTAGTACTTACCTATGAACCTATGATATATTACACTTTTAATATCAGACCCATGCCTCTCAACTGTCCAAATTTTTGCAGAATGTCTAGATTTTTGCCTCAAATTTTTGGTCTGTTCCTTGTAAAATTTGTGATTTTTTGGACAATCACTGTGAACTGAAGTCACTAAATAATGATATACTTTTGAGTTTCAGACATTATATTCATAAGAAAATGGATGGTAACTCAAATCCTGTTATTCTAGTAACTTTCAAAGTTTATGGTTTGGATGGCGCAGTGGTGCAGCGGTAGCGTTGTCGCCTCACAGCAAGAGGTTCTCTGGTTCGATGCTGGGGTGCCTTCTTTGTGGAGTCTGCATGTCCTCTCTGCGTTCATGTGGGTTTCCTCCAGGTGCTCTGGTTTCCTCCCACATTACAAAGACATGCATCTGGAGCCTTTCTCCCCGGGCCTCCGCTGAAAATTGGCTTTGTTCCAAGTCGGACTTTCCTGGTTAACAAATTATAAATAAATAAGAGCAATATTTAAGATATGTCCCTATTTTTGGGCCTTTGTCCCCCCATTAGTTTAGGCTTTACCCAGATTTTTTGTACTAAGAGAATTTAGACCTGCATTTTACAGAACAATATTTGTGTGTAATAGCACATGTAGAGTATTCATCATTCAGGGATGCTATGGCATTTCAGTTTCATTGTTTTCTACATTGCTGTCTTTCTTTGGCACTATTCTCCCACCAGTTTCTCATTCTGCATTTTAGTTTCAGATCTTGTTTATCTCCATTTGCCTTCTTGCTGAGAAATCCAAAGTAAACGACATTTAATCTGCTAGCTTCCATTGCTTTCGTTGTCATATATTGCTGACACTATATGGTGGTATATTATACTTCTGTATATTTTATCTTGAACTCCTTGTCTGGAACAATTCACCAGTATATTTCCTTACAGAAAGAAAAGCTGCAACCCATATTCCCTTAATCTGGGGATGCTGGGCCAGTAGATATCATTGTAAGAAAGCCCTGATCAGTAATTTAGGCCAAAAGATGACTTTCTAAGCTATTTGCATAATTAAAAAAAAATGTTGGGGCCAGATCTTTTTTGGAAAGTGATACAATGGTCACAAGTCACTTGGGGCATTACATTACCACACTATGCTTTCAATTAAACTGTCATTCCTTAAAAGTATAGTCAGCAGTTTGAACAGGTCTGCAGTAACAGTAGCTAATAATGTCTGGACTATAAAGTGAGAAAGTATGAGGCAAAGTAGAAATTAAGATAGTAATCTTTCAGCACATACAAAAATTCAGGTTGGGCATGGTATTACATTGTAGGAAAGTCTTGGTCAGTAATGTAGGCTGCTCTGTGGCTTTCTAAGGTGCCTTATTTTTAATCATACTTTTTACCCAGATCTGTGAAAAGTTTTGGGTAGGCAGCTTAGGCTATTGCCATATTGCACTACACTTCACATTCAGTCAAACTGACACACAGCAAAAATAAGACACTTCAAACAGGTCATATTTTTTAAAACATTTGTTTTCAGTGATGAATGTTGCCTTGCACTACAACCAAAATGCAGTTAAAGATAGGAGGTAAATAAAATGAGAATGTGAGGACAGTTGATGAGTAGAAATTATGGCAGCAATCCTTTAGTACATTCAGACTATTTCCTCAGTGATCATGATGGGCATTATATTCTTCCTGTCTTGATCCACATTTTACAAGCCTGTCTGTGTGTGCTATTAATGGTGATTGTTGCTTAGTAAACCTAAGCCTGAGCAGTGCATCACATTCCACATGAAAACGTTGCTACCATTCTCTTATCATGACATTACTGGGGACAGTCTTCGATTCTGGATTAATAATATTTGGAGAATTGTTTTTCTTTTGCAGTTTAATTGGTTTACTACAGAAATATTGCCTTGCTGGTTTTTACAAGTATTATGAGCTGATCTGACTTGTACAATGGACTTTGTAAGAATTAACAGACTGCCATTGAGTAGGTGTGTCATTGCATGTGAAATAATGAAAAATGTTTCTTTTGTAATAAGTTATCTGCTAACCAAGAGCAAGTTGACACTAAAATAAATCAAATATATGTGTTTGCTCAATGGGATAGTGTATTGCAGCAGAGAAAAAATAATAGACAAATGTTGAAAATTTGAAATCTGCCCTGTTTTTACATTTATAAGTATCATTTTGGGAAATGTGTGCATGTGGGTATAACAACAGGGCAACAAAGCTCTAAACAAGAATGTTGCAGTTCATCACCTGTGCAATGCAACATTTGGCACTGACGAAAACTAAACTTACACCTTATTTGTGCCCCACTAGTGAAGAACAACAGCCCATTCGATGTTCACTAGTTCAATCTTTCTCCTTTGTTACCAGTGTTGCAGAGAAAAATCCAGCTACAGTGGCAGGTGGTCACCTAGTTTCACAAGGCACTCTCTTTTCTTCTCTAATTTTGTAAAGTAAGTGCTACCCCATTAGACATCATTAGATAATAAAGCTCCAATAGTCTTTTTGTACTGTTGACAGCAGCTGAGCCTTTTCCTGTATGGATACCATCTCTACATTCAGAGACTGTTTGTTAATTTTCAGAAACAGTCCACATCTAATTAGTTACAACTGAACTCAGACAATACAATGCCACTGATAAATTATCTTCCTTGCCATTATAGTTGGCATTGCTGGTTTGGGTTGCGCCATAAACAATGGACTGAGATCTTTGAATTTCCTGTTATAGCAAAAGTTGATGAACCTGGGAAATGTTCTGGATATCAAACTGACATTGATCAGGAAGCGATCATTCATAAAAGCACAGGTCATCTGTAGAAGATCATCACTGAGATATGAACCTCATTCTACTAGTACTATTATAGGTTATAATCACTTACATTATATTCCGATCTGTTAACTAGATAATGTCCATGTCTTGTACCAGAGGACTTATTCTGTATGTACCTGGTTCAGAATGTAAAAGTCTGTGTAATAGGAATTTTCCTAAGGCACTGTCACACCATGCCCCACAATTGATTTCTCTTAATTGGCACATCATGTTCAAGTACAGAAAAAATCATAAATGACTCACAAAACATCAAGCTAGAAGTCAAGAAAGTTACTATGTAAAATATACTCTGAAATTAAGACCCTTCATAGCTAAGAAAATATTTAATAAAATACAATACTCCAAAAAAAGACTGATTAAATTTTCATAAAAAGATTTCAGAGAATGGCTCTGTGTCTGATGTTGGGTTATTGAATGACACTCAGAAGTACATTTGCTGACTATCAAATGGACATTGAAATAATGACTATTGAAACCCACCATTTCACTATTAAAGAAGACCCCTCCCCACTTGCATCTCCACCGTGGATGGATGCATTCCCACAACCCCTGATATCTAAATATATGCAAAAATGTAGATTCTACTGGATTCCACAATCTTGATCTTTAAACAAAAAAGAAATAAATTACACATCTGTCTGACCGGATCTACCTGACTACATCGAAACATCAAAAGAGCGAAAACGACTTCACCGACACCACATAATCAACAGTTCACAAACACGACACCTCATACACTCGACACATCATAAAAACAAACAAAACAAATCCCCTATCCAAAACCCACACACACAACACAAGCACACCAAAATCCTTACAAACCAACACTAACCCATACATACACAACTATCTACAACCCTAACCCAAACCCTTACTCTAAGGTCCGTCACTATCGCACACTCACCTAACCCGCGCCCTAACCCTAACTCACTTAACCCGCCCCAACCCAAAAACTATCACTACTGCACCCTTACCTAACCCGCGCCCTAACCCTAACTCACTTATCCCACCCCTATCCCTACACACCGCCAACATCGTACACTTACCTTACTCGCACCCTTACCTAACCCGCGCCCTAACCCTAACTCACTTATCCCACCCCTATCCCTACACACCGTCAACATCGCACACTTACCTTACTCGCACCCTAACGTCCGTCACTACCGCATACTTACACATCCTTTCCCCATCTCAGTGTTCTCAGCGTCGGTGTCTTCCTCCATCGGTCTTCTGCCTTGTCGATCTTCTGGCGTCGGTGAAGTCGTTTTCGCTCTTCTGAAGTTTCGACATAGTCAGGTAGATCCGTCTGACCACATATTATAGCATTACATTGTTGATCACAAATGACTCACAATTAACCCTTACAACCTACCAGATTAACACTATTACTGCCAACAAAGTCCATGTACACAGCGATAAAATATGGCCAAAATCCAGACAAATTCTAATTAATTAATTACTGACATTTGATTACCGGGAAAGTATGACTGGGTAGGAGCCATTTTCAGTGAAGGCCTGGGGAGAAAAGCTCCAAAGTTTTACTGAACATTTTAAATACAATAATTTTACAGTCTTTAAAATAATACAAAAACAGTTTAAATAATTATACCAAACTAGACATAATATGAAAACAGTGTTTAATAATACATATAGGTTATATGGCAATGATTTAATAGTTAGAGAAGTTTTAGTCAGCTTATTGAGAAATTAAAGTTAAGTTAGTATAACACAGACAGGAATTGCAATACATAGTAAATTAAAGTTAAATTTGTATAATACCTGTACAAATATGAATTACAATACAAAGTGGGAGAAAAGCAGGTTTATGGTATATTTAGAGAGAAAGGCAGAGAAGAGAAATTGATGGAACTAAGGAAGTGAGTAAAGAACAGAGAGTAAGGAGATTTAAGGTATGAAGAGGTATTTGTTCATAGTTTATCCTGATGGTGAACAAGAAAAGAGACAGCTTTTGGCTGGGAAGTCTTTCAGAATGGTTTTGAAGGATGGGAGGGAGGTTATTCTCCTGATGGGTAGAGATAAATAGTTCCAGCACTTAGCAACATGGTCCGAGTACAAACAATGCCCAGCAGATTTGATAGCATAGACAGGAGTTTTTGGTGATTGGATTGTAATGACTGAGTAAGAATACAGTTGTGTAGAATGTTATTTATTACCGGACAGGCATATGAATTCTCACCAATTTAGGCTTTTTAGTACTATACAGTGCTGGGTTCTGAAAGGTATATTTGCTACAAATTTGACAACTTTGTTATAGCATTACTTAAGTTTTGATTTTTGTGATACGTTAAGGTTACTAAGGATGGGGACACCATAAAGAAGTGCAGGGAGGAGGAGATAAGTATGAGCAGGTGCAGCTTCCGTTGCGTCAGTGAGAAACTATTTGGATCTATAACGTATCCCTAATTTTTGATGAATTTTTCTTATGCAGTTTTGTAAATGCAGGTCAAATTGATCATAGGATCATAGGACGTTACTAGGCTATTGGCCCTGAGGTCCTTATAAGCCTAGCCAAGAGTTTAGTCCATGTATAGATAAATCAGCACCCAATGCCCCTGTCCAGCAGAGACACAGGGTGGAATCACAGGGATGTATTTTCTATTTTATCCAGTTATCCAGTTTGCACTTAAAAAGAAGTAAAGAGGTACTCTACTTGACGTGGAAAGGGAGTCTATTCCACAGAAGGGGGAGCCTCTGGGACACAAATCTGTCCCACCAACAAGTCCTATTGATGTCACAGACCAGGGTGAGGCTGTGTGTGTGGGTTACTCAAGTAGAGCTTGACTTGTGAATATGCAGCAGTCCCATCAAGGTGGGTTCCGAGATCACCTTGTATGCCAATCAGAGGTCACCTCTGAGGAGTCTATGTGAAACAGATTAGCGGGATATGGCTTTTAGTCTATCTGTGTATGGAAGATTTTTGAGGCCCCTGGATTCTCCTGCAGAGGAACCTCTGTGGTCCCTCCAGCTGCTGCACGTCCTTTGCAAGGTACATGCTGAATAGGGCATTGTACTCAATAATGGGTCTTATAAGGGAAGAATGCAAGGATGTTATGACCTCCTTGTCCCTGGATAAGATACCCTTACTTATGAGGTGGGCCATGTAGAAAGCTTTCCATACAATGGAAGCAACACGGTAGTCAAAAGTCAGGTTGCTATCAATCTGGGTATCCAAATCCCTCATGACTGACTGCGTGCTTAGGACATTGTTATTAATGTGATAACTTGTGGGGCTGTCACTATCCCCAAAGGGGATGATGATGCATTTTTTGTATTCAGCTTGAGGCCATGTTTCTGGCACCAGTCATTTGTTTGGGCGAGACCCTCTTGGAGGATGTCCATATCACTAGGGGAATTGATGACAGCACCTAGCTTGCAGTCGTCTGCAAACTTGGTCAGCCATAGCCCACTGGGTTTGGGCTGCACCTCAGAAAAATATATCCCAAATAACAGAGGCCTCAAGTCTGAACCCTGGGGTATGCCACTTGATACGGGTCTACTGCTTGAGGTGGCTTCCCCTATTTTGACCAGGTGGGTTCAATCAGTGAGCCAGTTAGCTACCCATTTGGTAGCATATGGATTGATGCCTAGTTGAGAGAGTTTATCTATTATGCCTGAGTGGGAAATAGTGTTGAAGGCTTTGGCCAGGTCAAGGTAGGCAGTGTGCATTGTCTTCACCTCATCCATGGCTTTGGTGACTGTCTCAAAAAAAGTCGACCAACTTTAACAGACATGACCTCCCCTTGATGAAGCCAAACTGTGTGGGATCAAGTACTTGAATGTAATGAGGTGCTAAGTATTAAACCATTTTAAAAGAAAGAGAAACTGAGACATTGACTTTGTACTGCAGAAATATAGCATATTAAATTACATCTGTTTTTGGACAGTACTGTATCTATCCTAACGAAGTAATGTGCAGGAAGGCAGACTCAGTTTTTAGTGATGTGTTATATTTTAGTAAACACTGTCTCAGATATGAAGGGGTCTGTTGACAACATTTCTTTTAGATATCATCTTCAAAACCAGGTTATTTCCTTGAAAATCATCACACAGGTTAACGGCCATCAACTGCAAGGCATTTTTAACTGTGAGGCATCATGCAGGTATAGAATCCCAAATGCTTTCTACATCTGTCTGATGCGGGTGTCATGAAAATCTCAGAAGTCATGCTTACATCTTGTGATGGTATCACATTTTTATTGCTTTACTAGCCCAAAAAAGTAATTTTCAGGTACTGTGATAGAGGGGCAGTAGATAAGGATCTTAAAACTGTATGGAGTTCTTTAATTTAGAAGTGGATTTAACTTGGCAGAACTTGTTCCCATGCTGGTATTATGGTTTGTACATTACTTTATATGTTGCATACATAGTATAATTTAGTATGCATTGTGTAAAGTACCTAGAATCCCTTAAATATGAGACTGATATTAAATACGTTTAATTAACTTACTTGAGAGAGAGAGGGACATTCCATAAAGTGAAGTCTACATTGTTGAATTTTATTAAATACTTTATATAACCCATTCATATTTTGATTTCAGATTATACTTGTTATATAAAAAGAAGAAAGACTCAAGCACAATAATTACTTACACTTAATCATCATGTGAAGAGGAACCTTTATACCTGCATTATCATCAAATAATTACTGCCAGAAACAGTAGGAATATGGTATCATTAAGCATGTTTAACCAACATTCCTATCACAGCATTTCATATATACCTTGAGGGATACGCAGCATCTAATGAAGGAGATGGATATAGGGAACAAGAAAAAAGAGAAATTATGACCATAATGAAAGCCGGAGTCAGTACTGAATAAATCTGTAAATAAAGCATTCTAGATTAGGCAAGTTCTCTGGAAGCTTCAGTTAAACAGACAGCTCATCTGTTGCTGCCAGCAACAGTTACAGGACAGTGAAAGTCAGTCCTGAGGTATTCACAAATCCAGCTCCATAGTGCTAAACATATTCAAGCTGTTGCAAAGTACTAATGTGGAAATAGGACTGTGGCAAATCTGATTAATTTTGCCCCACAGCCTCTTTTGGGCAACTGATACCTTATTTTACAATTCTGCCTGGTGACATTTGAGGGTATATGCCTCCAATTGCATTGCAATGGATCTGTCAACTCTCCTGTACTGCCTCCTTGTTCCTTACTGCCATGTTTTTGACCCTTTAAGTTAGCAAAATTCTTTTCTTGTCTTGCAATCTGCTATACACCCTCATGCAACATATTGTTACATGCATCCCAGGCAACACCATCTACTTAAATGTCTTTTTATTTCATTTGATTGTTGTACCCAAGCTCCAAAGAAATTTGTGAAAAAAATCCATTCATCAATCCCTCCATCCCTTTATAGTCTCAATCCATGATCCTTAAACTAAGCATTAAATCCTTGCTTGCCAGCCTAATTGTCCCGAGATCATACACATGACAGTGTGACCTCATCTAAATCTTCAGAATTCTGCCCTGTGACAAGCACCTCTCTTTTACACACTTTCTTTGTCTCACCACAGTGGCCAGTCTTTAAGCAGAAGTAAGCATTGGCACTGAATTATGGACTGCACCAATCATATACTATAGTCTGACTCCAGGATCACTAGTGACCCTTGAGTAAAGACATACCAACTCATAGTGAGGTTTCCATTCAACCAGTTGGTATATAGTGATGTTACTGAGGTGAAATAATTGCAGTGAAATGGTGACATGGTCTTTAGTGAAGTGGTCTTCAGTGAATAATTAAACAACTTTCATACTTTTATGCTTTAGCAACATCCCCTGTGTCTGTGCAGGGTTTTGATGGAATCACCGCCTTCCTTCCTCATTCCAAAGGCATATGATGATAAATTAAATCTGAATCATTTAAAGTGACCCATAGGTATGCATATGAGTGTGTGTGCATGTGCCTCTAATGCAATGGCATCCTAGGAATTGTGTTGTGCCTTGTAACCACCGATTGCCAGGATAGGCTTAGGATCCCTTGAGAACCTGACTAGGGTAAAGTGTGAATCAGAACATGAATGAATGAACAAATCAATAAATGAATGAATGATACAGTCTCATCTGTTGCTAGTATTATAAGTAAAGCAGTGAGGGTGAAAATGTTGGTTTGATCAGGTGAATAATCATGTGACTGTTTTCTAAGTGTGAAATTTTCCTGCTTAGTTTATAGCTATTTATAGTACTGCAGCATATACCAATTATGCCAAATTCAGCCTACTCACCCTTCCCCGATGTGCTTGCCATGAAATGTATCAGAGGAAAATATTATTGCAGACTAAACCATGACTCTGATGGCAATTTATTATGTTGTTATTTTTAGAGGATGAACTTTACTAAACTTGTAATATTAGCAGCAATATTAATGCCATTTCCTTAACAGACAGCTTGTGCCTACACTCCCTCCATCCCTGTAACCATTTGTTTCTTGTCTATATAACAGAAGTAGGAAAAACTTAGGCTGAACAAAATTTCATGACATTATCATCAGCAAGGCTGGGAGTTTATGTGAAAATGATTTGTCATTAAATCTTTAGTAGAGAGCTTTGAAACTATTTTGCTTAAGAAAGAAAACATGTTTTATATTGTATTTGCCCATGACTCCTTAGGAAAAAACTCCTCTGGAAACCACGGTGTTGAAAAACAAAGATAACATAAAAGTTTAAATCTGCAGTGGAATGGAGAAGGGACATCTTATCAGCCATGTCATCTGTCAGCCTCGCCATAATTTACTAATATATTAAACAAATTGATTCTCCTATAATTAGAACTAGTTTATGGATGCTCCAGCCATATGCCAGACTTAATTTTCCCTTTTATTCAAAGATGCTGTTTCTGCTATGCAAAAAATACTTTGAGCAAGTAATAAATCAATAGGCTAGAGCCTGATAATAATGATAATGCATAATGTGTCTGTCACTACTACACCTTACTAAAAGGGATATTTAACACTCTAAAAAACTACCTAAAATTCATTACTTGTGCCTAGGTGGATTTAGTGAGTAATCAGGGCAATGACTAAAATGTTAACAGTTTTTAGCAAGAAGTGCTCTAAAACCAGTATGAACTACTTACTAAAATCACCCAGCTATAATAAAATTGCTTTAAGTAGGTGGAATGAAAGAATTCTTCAGGGGAAAAATAGAAGTCAAAGATACTGTTCACACATTATGACAGAAAAGAATGCTTAATGAGAGCTTTCAGACTATTTTTCTATAGCAATAGTCAAGAAAGGTTGCAGTTATAATGGAATGCACTTCCAACTATTTTTTTAGTTCTATGTAGCACTGACAATTCTGTATCTCCAAGCAGTTCATTAATTCTAATTCTTTAGAATGCAAATCAGTTTCAAAAGGTTTTCTTCTTCTTAACCCTAATGATACTCAAGTACATTTAATAATTTTTATTAAGAGACTTAGGTACAGTGACACTAATAGCATCATTTATGTAGTGTTGGGCTTTCACTTCTACTAATCAGACTATTTCTTGTTGTAATTTATGACAATAAAATATGGACTGCATGCATGTATTCTCCGTGCCTTTGTTGTACCTTATTTGCATTAAGTTGTTACAATATGCTACTCTGTAAATGGATGGCTTGATATAGGCATGCTCTAATAAATAACGCATTCTAAATGATCATAAAATTGGATTGTCAATTTAGTATACAAGTCGCTGTTTTTAGTACTTTTTGACAGGACAATTTGATTAGTCTTACCAGGCTATATTTTGCTATATTGTTTATTCAGGTAATGAAAGTGAAAATAACCGCTGTCTCTTGCAATGAAAAAATAAGAAAATGAAATCAATCAAGTTATTTCAAAACTTTGTATTGCTTTTTGCTCTGTGTTGTGTAAGTGGTAAAAGACTATAGTCATATGTTCTTTCATACTGTTATGTCTCCTTCAAAGCCATGGAGCAGTCCTTGAGACCCCAACTGATATTAAAAAATGATTCATGCTTTTCCATAAAAAAAATTCTGCATTATTCAGAAACAAACACTTAACAAATCATAGACACACAGATGCACGTGCGCACACACACATACACACACACACACACACACACACACGCAAACACGCACACACACACACACACACACACACACACACACACACACACACACACACACACACACACACACACACACACACACACACACACACACACACACACACACACACACACACACGTATACACACATTATTCATTTATTATTTGCTGTACCAGAAATTTGCCAATGGGGACATCCTCTACAGTCACCTAGTGGGGGATGCTGGGTACACACTGGAGCCATGGCTGGTGACACCCATCAGAAAAGCACACACACCTGAACAACAATGCCATAATGAGGCACAGGCCAGACATATAATAGAGCATGTGTTTGGGATGCTCAGATCATGGTTCCGGTGTCTGGACACATCCGGTGGAGCCTTGCAGTATTCCCCAGCTACATGTACCCAAATTGTTATGGTATGTGCTATACTACACAATATTATCCTGCGGAAACAGCTGCAGCAGGAACAGCATGGGGCAGGGCCACACAGCCACCCACCAATGCCAAGGCCTGCACAGGCACAGGGTGATCCAGGGGAGGAACAACCTGAGCCTGCCCCATTAGGCAGAAGGAGGCTTGCCCAGTATGCCCTGGCCTTGGCAAAGAGGCAATTCATAGCACATGCACTGACACAGTAGGGACCCAGGGAATGACACCTCTCTCTGACTCATACATACAGTAAAAGGGATGCAAAATATGACACTACCTGTGCTCAACCATGTATAGGGAGTGTACTATGTGCATCCGACATAGACAGCCCTCCAGCACCATCTGCAAGTCTGGTACACCCTCAAGGTAAGTCAATCAACCTACCAATTGCCAAATGGAGTAGAATGTGTTGTTACCTGTAGCTATGGTATGGATGTGAGCATGCAAGGGAATTGGGTGGCTGAAAGTTATGGCAGCAGACAGTAGACACCCAGAGTGACACCATGATATCTGTAACACATACTAGAGTCACCATAGTAGCCAGCACTACACAGGGTGACAAAACCCACTGCAGGAAATGTGCTGAGTGACATGTGTGTCCATATGACACACACATGTCAGTGAGAATGGTTCACATACCCAACAACAGTCTCAGCCAGCTGGACAGGTGTAGGCAAACCCAAACAGAGCTTGTGCCATGGCCCCAGAATGATAGCTATGGTTAACCACCCCCCCAGGCCTACACAGACAGACCATAGCAGGGCAGGCAGTGGGATATAAGTTCTGAAGGGTAGGAAGTCAGACAATAATATGTAGAGCAACCAAAGCCACGATCTGTAGTACACTGGCATGCCTCTAGTCAGCATGATAGTTAGCAATACAGAATGAAATAGAGTACCTGACATACCAGTACAGTCATAGCAAATGTGTACAAGTTTCACATGTACTCCCCACATCCTACATAGTAATGTAATAACAGTCAGGTGTGCCTCCCCAACTCCTGTGTAGAAATGTAGAAATAGTCCGGTGTGCCCACCCATCCTACATAGTAATGTAATAACAGTCAGGTGTAACCCCAACCCTATGCAGAAATGTAGAAATAGTCAGGTGTGCTCCCCATCCTACATAGTAATGTAATAACAGTCAGGTGTGCCCCCCTCAACCCTGTGAAGAAATGTAGAAATAGTCAGGTGTGCCCCCCCATCTTACATAGTAATGTACTAACAGTCAGGTGTGCCCCCCCTACTCCTGTGCAGAAATGTAGAAACAGTCAAGTATGCCACCCCCTTGCTATGCAGAAATGTAGTAACAGTCAAAGCCAAATGATCGATGGATACCCTGCAGAGACAGCATGTTACCTGTCAGTGTACAACACAAAGGTCAGCACTGCAGCACAAACTACCTGGGCACAATCCACACATTCAGTACAGACGGCCATACTGGGCATGCTCACACACTTAGAGAAATGAAGGCAATGTCAGTCAACAACATACTGAAGGTCATACTGGGCATGCTCACACTCTTAAATACATGAAGGCCTTGACTGCAAACACCAGTGGACCAGACATATCTAGCAGTTGCAGTTGTTAGTGCAGACACTTGTCAGTATTCATCACTCATGGCTTGCACAGACAGTGGATAGGAATACAAACATATATGTCAGGACAACACACTATAATAAGCCAAAGGTAGACGTACATAGATGTGGGGAAGAGGGTGGCTTGACAGGGAGCCATCCAGGCCTATCCCATCCAGCACACAGCCAAAGGGCCCCAAACACATGAGGTGCAGATGTCACTCACTGCAGATATTAGCCACCAGTATCTGTCAGCATTACAGACTATGTGGTGCACGTGCCAGCTGTGCAACATGACTGTACAAGGAAGTAGTCATCTAGCAACTGTATACACATACCTGTGACATATGACCCCGTGTGTGCCCGCATGTGGCATGTCTACCCCTAGATGAATGGATTATGGCCCATGCACACACTGCCCTCCCCATAGCCCTACTATGACAAGCCTGCTGAGGTCATCCAATGTGAAATACACCTTTTGGGAGAGGTGTAGCCCAGTAATCTCCATGGCATGTCCCATAACTGTGTACTGCTGTAGTGTGAAAAACTAGTTAGGTAGGAGTTCTAACCCCAGACTTGGCAACTGTGTGTGTGAGTGTGTGTCTGTGTGTGTGTTTGTGTGCGTCTCTAACTGCGTAGAGCAATGCTTTTTAGGGTACTCACACTCCTTACAATTCATATACTCAACTTTGGCAAGGCTGCTGATGTCACCCACCTAGAAATACACCTCTGGGGAGGTTGTAGCCCAGTAATCTCCATAGCACGTTCTGTAACTGCATACTGTTGTAGTGTGTTAAAGTAGTTAGGTAGGAGTTCTAACCCCAAACTTGGCAACTGTGTGAGTGTGTGTTAGTGTGTGTGTGTGTCTGTCTCTTACTGTGTAGAGAGCAATGCTTCTTAGGGTACTCACACTCCTTACAATTCATATACTCAACTGTAGCAAGGCTGCTGATGTATACACCTATAAATACACTTCTGGGAAGGTTGTAGCCCAGTAAACTCCATAGTGCATCCTGAAACTGCATACTGCTTTAGTGTGATAAAGTAGTTAGGTAGGAGTTCTAACCCCTGACTTGGTGAGTGTGTGTGAGTGTCTGTCTGACCCTGTCTGTGTAGAGAGCAATGCTTTTTAGGGTACTCACAATCCTTACAATTCATATGCTCAGCTTTGGCAAGGCTGCTGTCACCCATGTAGAAATATACCCCTGTGAAGGTTGTAGCCCAGTGATCTCCACAGAGTGTCCTGCAACTACATACTGCTATAGTGTGATAAAGTAGTTAGGTAGTTGTTCCAATCCCAGACATGGCAAATGTGCGTGTGTGTCTGTCTGACCCTGTTTGTTTAGAGAGCAATACTTTTTAGGGTACTCACATGCCTTACAATTCACATACTCAACTTTGACAAGGCTGCTGATGTCACCCACCTAGACATACACCTCTGGGAAGGTTGTAGCCCAGTAATATCTGTAGCGCATCCTGTAACTGTGTACTGCTGTAGTGTGATGTAGAACTGTGGTAGGGTTCCATCCCCACCCATGGCAGTTCTGGATGTTTCGTGTGTGCTTCAATGTCTATGTACGGAGCAATGCATTATAGGCTAGTCACACTCACTACATTTCAAATGGCCTACTTTGGCAATCCTGCTGATGTCATTCATTGTGAAATACACCTTTGGGGAAGGAGTTCTTTAATAATCCCCATGGTTGTCCTATAACAGCTCCATGCTGTGGTGTGATATAGACCTCTGTTAGGGTTTCTATACCCCCATATGTCATTTGTAGATGTTTTGTGTGTGTCTCACTGTCTGTGTAGGGAGCAATGCATTTTAGGCTAGTCGCACACAGCACATTTAAAATGGCCTACTTTGGCAATTCTGCTGATGTCATTCATTGTGAAATACACCTTTGGGGAAGGAGTACCCTAATAATCCCCATAACAGATCCATGCTGCAGTGTGATATAGACCTCTGTTAGTGGTTCTATACCCATACATGTCGGTTGTGGATGTTTTGTGTGTGTCACTGTCTGTGTAGGAAGCAAAGCATTTTTGGCTAGTCACACGAACTACAATTTGAATGCCCTACTTTGGCAAATCGGTTGATGTCATCCAATGTGAGCTACACCTTTGGGAAAGGAGAAGTCCAGTAATCTCCATGGTGCATACTATAACTGCATAGTGCTTTAGTGTAATAAACTAGTTAGGTAGGGGTTCTCCTCCCCGACATGACAGGTGTGTGCGTGTGTGTGTGTGTGTGTGTGTGTGTGTGTGTGTGTGTGTGTGTGTGTGTGTGTGTGTGTGTGCGTGTGTGCATGTATGTGTGTGTGTGTTTCTAACATGTATCCTGTGTGGAGGTGGTTGTGAGTGTGTGACTCCAGTGGCCAATGTGGAGTGGGTTTTGCATATTTCTTATATGGTGGCCCTACTGTATATTACAATGTCCACTGTACAGGGATAACAGATGTGAAGTAGCTGAGAGGCTGGGGTGCAAAGCCATACCCATACATGTGACATCAAGGCCAAGCAATCACAGTTAGCAACCCCAGTATTACCCAGAGCACACTCTCAACCCATGTCTCAAACACACACACATGTCTAGGCAACAGCCAACATATGGGTAGTACACTGCATATTGACCAGTGTTAGTAACTATGGGGTGATAGCTGTGGGCTACAGAGGGCATGGCACCCAGTCCATCTGTCCAATATGCACGTATATGCAGAAAGTGCACCTTCTCCATGTTCCGCAATGGACACCATCACATGTGACGCACAAAGGACATACCATGCCTGACAACAAGCTCGGTATTGACAGATGCCACTGACACCAGGGAACGCCATTAGCATGCTGTCAATTTAGGTGCAGGGACAGACACCCCAGGTACAGTTCCACCTGTCACTGTACATGCATGTGGGAGGTGTGCCATCCCAGACACCATCCATTTCATGCACATACATGGCAAGCGATGCACAGCATTGGCCACACACAATAGTCACCCAGGTGACTGGATTGGGGATACAATACCCACCTGTGTGGGCAAATGCAGACACTACAACCCTGAGCCACAATGCAGACCATTGTCATGTGGCCTGATGCCAATGTATACCCATTGAATAGCCTTGTACAGCCATCTGGCACAGTTGACCACCACATACCCATGCAGACATGCACCCATGCATGTCAGTACTGGCATCCTGTGCAATTGTGTGTGTGTTGTATGGTGTGTATGTTCGCATCCACACTCCCTACAGCCCCCATGGACATACTGAAGCATGCTGTCTGATATCAGACATCTCCCATACCATTTGCCCATACAACCCCCCGTATGACCGGTGTATGTGATACCTGCACAGTGATGTGTTGTGGCAATCCCACTACTCATGAGTTGTAATCCTGGCCCTGCCAAGTGTGTCAATGTGTGTGCGTCCTTGTGATAGTGTGGCTGTGTTGATACTGGCACCTGTTTATGCGGACAGGCACATGCACATCACCTAACATATAGCTACCGTATCTCTGTTGCAGATATCAGTCACCATCATATATGTTCTGAGAGCTCCACAATAGGCAACCCATGTGGTGCATCCAATAACTGCATAGAGCTGTGATAGCACTACATAGTCATCAAGGGTTTGATACCCTGTGCTGGTAGGTGTATGACACAAACATGCTTAGGTTTTACTCTCCCACCACTCCCTGACTTGTCTTTTCCTCTGTCTGCCTCTCCCCCTCCCTCTCTGGTGGATGTGGAGACGTACACCTTCTTTGCTTGGCAGCAGCATGTGTATTTTAAGTGATGCTCATGATCAGTTGATGGCCTCTGCATGAATTGCAGCCCTCCCCTAGCTGATTACATGTGGAACAGCTGTGGTAACATTCCCATAGCCAATTGCATGGAAACACATTCCAATATCTAGGAACATCATGTTGGTGTTGGCCCTTTTCATTCACTGTGAGGAGGAACTAGATCTGTTGTTTGGCAAACAGCATCTCAGATTGATTGGCGATTTACCTCTAACAACATACACTGTGGAAACAGAGCAACACACAGGAGGGGGATATGCTTGACCTGACTACAGACTGTAAGTGCTGCTATACTGCATTTGGAGTACTGTTGGTTTGACAGTGTGTGTGTGTGGATATGACTGTCCTACATGTCTCAATACCTACCATGTCAGTTCCATGTTTATGACGAATCCCCATCTGCAGGGTCATCTGCAGACAGGGCAGTGTTTTGTTCCTTTGGTTTCATGTGTTACCAACAGAGCATCTATCTGTGGACTGCAGAAGGTAGTGTGAAGATTGCAGTCTGTAGATGGTGAAAGCCATGACAGTTACTGGCTTCTTATCACTCATAGGACATATGTTGTAACAAACCCTGTTACAACAGTAAATGTATGAGGTTATCACAGCAATATGTTATTATTGGCCCTGTGTATGCACTGCCAGCCACAACTCTGTCAACCTGTGTACATATGTCATGCATGAAGTGGTGCATATGTGCTGTACACTATAATTAGTATCATCATATCTGATAACAAGCCAGTGAGATATCAGACTGCTATACATGCTATGTACAGTAGGGGTTATATTTGATGACATAACCTGGACATTACTCCCCCATATATGCCTTGTTTAGGCAAGGTTCAAAGGACAAAACTACCACCATAACAGATACAAGCATGCAAAACTGAAGGTAAGGCTACTCAATGCTAGACGTCTAAACCTACAAAACCACTCTCTTTAGGCACACCTGCAAATGGGAACATCGATATCTGTACAGTAAATGGGACTTGGTTCAACGCTCCAGAGAGCACACCTGTAATACCGGGCTATGTGGCACACCTCATCACTGAGGGCTTTTCATCCAAAAGAAAGGGGGTAATTATCCCACTGTACTCATCCCTCATTACATATATCTAATATATATATATATATATATATATATATATATATATATATATATATATACACATATACCGGAATATATTTGTCAGTGTATAGATGTGTGTGCATATCTGCACCACTGTAATGTGTACTCCTTCCACATTGTACATTCCCTGCAGTAGAATGGCCTTTCTACTTGATATGTTACAGATATTGCCCTGACAGTTTACAGGTGAATTGGCCTACTGTTATAGCTGTGTTGTGGAGGGTCCTGGAATCAGGAACTGCATGTGCTGAATATTGGATGGTACAGCATGTCTGTTAGGGATGTGGAGGGGGGCAACATAGCAGTAATTACCAGGTATCCCTCATTTTTACCCCCACCCCCATTAACAGTGCGTTGTCGCCTCACAGTAAGATGCTGTCCGGTTCGATTCTCAGCTAGAGCGCCTTCTGCGTGGAGACATGCGTGAATGGGCGTACCTTCGTTGAAGGTTGTGCATCAGGCCTGGCAAGCCAGTATGTAAAAATCAACTGCCAATCATTAGCGGACCAGAGTTCCGCTGTGGCGACCCCAAACCGGGAAAAGCCGAAAGACACAAACAAACATGGTCTGTTATGTTGTAGTGAGTGGTTCAGGATGTTGTTCCCATGTGGACATGCTATACACATTTCTATCTGTGTGTGTGTGTATATATATATATATATATATATATATATATATATATATATATATATATATATAGATATAGGTCTACTTCATATGACTTAAATTCATTTGACTGAGATGAAAACACTGAAAGTTCAAAAGACTAAAAATTCATTTGACTGAAACTCGTAACACTGACACATTAATGTAAAAGCTATATGCCCTTTTCCCCACTGTAGTATGATCCTGGAGTTAGTATATATAGTTGGGGGGTGTGGGGGGCAAAGCCCCCCTCTTAGTTTAGGTAAATATTGTTTTCTGCAAAGAGTTATTCATTGCTGTTATAAATATCCATGTGTACGGTTTAAAATGTATAAAGTATGTGGGGGGGCTTCACCCCCCACATTCCTCAATGTGGGAGGCTGTGCCCCCTACCCCCCTAACTATATATACTAACTCCAGGATTGCACTACAGTGGGGAAAAGGGCATACACCTTTACTTTAATGTGTCAGTGTTATGAGTTTCAGTCAAATGAGTTTTCAGTCTTTTGAACTTTCAGTGTTTTGGTCTCACTCAAATGAATTTCAGTTAAATGAAATTTAGGTCATATGAGGTAGACTCATAAATATATTTATATATATATATATATATATATATATATATATATATATATATATATATATATATATATATATACACACACATACACACATACATATATATATATATATATATATATATATATATACATATATATATATACATATATATATATATATATATATATATATATATATATATATATATGGGTCCCCTTCACATGGTCGACAGTTCATATAATCGACACTCATTTGGTCAGCAGTTGATTTGGACAACAAACAGAATTGCCCCCTTCCCCAATGTTGTGCAACCCTGGAGTTGATATATATAGTTAGGGGGGGTGGGGGGCACAGCCCCCCACATTGGGGGTTGTGGGGGGTGAAGCCCCCCACCTAAAATGCTTGTCGATCAAATGAACTGTCGATCAAATAAACTGTCGACCATATGAACTGTCAGTTAGACCCATATATATATATATATATATATATATATATATATATATATATATACATATATATATATATATATATATATATATATATATATATATATATATATATATATATATATATATATATATATGTATATATATATATCTGTGTGTGTGTGTGTGTGCGTGTTGTGTGTGTATCTACATAATTATATATGTAAATGAAGAACTGAAAGAATACCCTATCGGTTGAACCCACCCTGGAATACCTAGAAGTGCTTCCTACTGCCTCATTGTCTTGAAGCCTTGTGCTGTGACATGGGCTATCTTCCCAACAGATACCTAGTACTTCTAAGGAAAATCCCAACTGAAAGAATACCCTATCGGTTGAACCCACCCTGGAATACCTAGAAGTGCTTCCTACTGCCTCATTGTCTTGAAGCCTAGTGCTGTGACATGGGCTATCTTCCCAACAGCTACCTAGTACTTCTAAGGAACCTCCCAACTGAAAGAATACCCTATTGGTTGAACCCACCCTGGAATACCTAGAAGCGCTTCCTACTGCCTCATTGTCTTGAAGCCTTGTACTGTGACATGGGCTTTCTTCCCAACAGCTACCTAGTACTTCTAAGGAACCTCCCAACTGAAAGAATACCCTATCGGTTGAACCCACCCTGGAATACCTAGAAGTGCTTCCTACTGCCTCATTTTCTTGAAGCCTTGTGCTGTGACACGGGATATCTTCCCAACAGCTACCTAGTACTTCTAAGGAACCTCCCAACTGAAAGAATACCCTATCGTTTGAACCCACCCTGGAATACCTAGAAGTGCTTCCTACTGCCTCATTGTCTTGAAGCCTTGTGCTGTGACATGGGCTGTCTTCCCAACAGCTACCTAGTACGTCTAAGGAACCTCCCAACTGAAAGAATACCCTATCCGTTGAACCCACCCTGGAATACCTAGAAGTGCTTCCTACTGCCTCATTGTGTAGGTGATAACCTACTGATTTTAAATGTAACTGTTAGAAAAATATGTATTAACATGTGTATGCTTAATAATAAATTAATAATCAAGTGTTTTTAATATGCTTTTCATTCTATTTCTTATGCGCTGTGATTTTATATTAATTGAGTTTCATATGAGACTAAAAATATGCCTTATTGAAACTGCAGCATGCTTACTGAAACTTGCAAGTTGCCCTCTGACCTAGTAACTGCTAGCACAGCAATATTCTTGTTTATGCCTTGTGGAAATGTACTTGAGAAGCAGGTGTTAATCTGCTAGGTCAGAAGCATATGAATAGACAATATACCTTTTAATAAATGTAATGATTCCAGACAGACAGCCTTGTTCAGAGGATGGGAACCTCTGCAGCTGCAGTAGTTTAGAGATAAGTTAGACAAAGGCTTATTAGAGAAATGAACTGCTAGCATTGTGTTTGATTTAGCTATAGTATCTTGAATGTAACATAACAAGTATCTAACTGAAAGTAACCAAGGCCATGTTGTTTTCCTCAGGACGTTTCACATAAAAATTGTTTAAATCAGCAGAAAATCATGGGAAAGATGGTCAGCAGATGATGACCAAAAGGTGGTAATTCGTTACGTCAGCATGGTAGGACAGGATTAATTTGATAACCTATAAAAATGAATGCATTTCCTGTTTCTGGTTAGACAAACTCTGTATTAGCACGTTTTTGTCTCCTTGCTGCAAGATTAAAGTGCCTTAACCTGAACCTACCATGTTTTGATAATTTTTAAAGTATATTTTTCCTTTGACAGGTTGGTCCTTCGGACCGGAAATCGTATCTCTCGCTCTGGACCTAGGTCAGAATTGGGCCCGGTGGCATGCATCCGTATGGAGAAGAGGCCAAATCGGCTCTTCTGCTTTGAAAGACCTCCGACTGAATTGTCGTTCGAAAGAGGCCAGCCACTGTTTCTGATCTGGGATTGGAGGATGAGTCAACGATGCGGTGGATCAACTCACGGAGGGTCAGGTAAGGAGGAATTACCTTATTTTTTGTTTGAAGATCAGGGACTAGTTACAGAACTGTTTTTTTTTTTTTGTCAGGTAAATTGCTTATGCAAATTAGAGACAGAAGAAGGAGTTACTGTTTTTTGTCATAGATCAGGGAAACAGAATAGGTAGACAGTTATTCCAGATAAACTGTGAAAAAGGTGTAGATTTGTGGTACCACGTGATAGAAAGGGTTACGTAACAATTTACAGCTTAGCTAAGACACCAATGGGAAATCAGTGCACAAAAAGTTCCCGGGACACGCCCCTAACTGAAGACGCGACGTATATGCAATTACAACGTTCCGATAATGTTAAATATTATACCAAATGGGTCGATAAGTACAAATTCGAGGGTAATTTAGATAAACTCGCACTTATGAAACTTGTAAAACAGTTAAAAATAGACGCGAAAGGTCAATTAAAGAAGCAGAGACAATTAGGAGTCCCTCAGGTGCACAGGTGGCTTGAGGAAGCAAATCGTAGGGAGCAAAGAATTAAAAATTCAAAAACAATGTTTTTAGACAAAGAAGATAATAATTTAGTAATAGCGACGGCCCCTCCTTCGCCCCCTCCACTTCCGTTACCAGAATATGAAGCGAGTGGACGAGCTGATCCACCTCTGCTATACCCAGCTGTCCCTGCAAAAGCACAACCATTTGTCAGGGATCCCATCGAGACCAGGTCTCGAACACGCGACTTGAGGAGGGAAATTGAATTAAATGAGTTAAATAGAGCATCACAAGCTATGAGTGACAAAGAGATATGTCCGC
Organism: Protopterus annectens; assembly: GCF_019279795.1. Lineage (NCBI taxonomy): Eukaryota > Metazoa > Chordata > Ceratodontiformes > Protopteridae > Protopterus > Protopterus annectens. Next base: position 649,556,646 of record NC_056729.1, on the reverse strand, counting down.
TCATAGAATTACTGAATTCTCAGGCAGGACAGGATCTGACTCTTTTAGTTTATAGACCGTGGACACCGGAAGATATCCGGAAAGCCACAGAAGATATTCCCCACCCAAAAGTGAATTTTAGGAAGTTTTTAGAAGATTTACAGTGTATGAGATTAAGTTACCATTTGAATGGAGAGGAAGTAGAAAAAGTAGTTAGACAAATTGTAGGTCCAGATTGGCACGTGATTTGTGGCAGCTGGAATCCTCGTGATGCACAACTTAGACCACTCCCACATACTGATGCAGAACTGGATGGCAGAATGAAAGGTCTAACAGACCGAATCTCTGAAAAGTGGAAGCCTAGGGCTGATTGGACTTGTATTAATCAATGCATACAGCAGGAAAAAGAAACAGTAGATGGGTACTATGCCAGATTATTAGAATGCTTTAACAATCATAGTGGCATGACAGTTCCTGAAAATCAAGCGAATGATTCCCCGTATGAACAACAATTGAAAAATGCATTTTTGAAAGGGTGCATTGCACCTATTAGTAGCTTCATTACAAAGCATATGGTAGATCATCGAACAAGTAGGTTACAAGCCTTACTTGAATATGCTAGACATGCAGAAAGACATTTTAATAGTAAAAAGAAAAAGAAAACCCAAGTATTTTCAGCAGAAGATGGGTCAGAAGTATTTGTAGTACAAACTGGGAAAAAGGGTAAGAAAAATAAACAGGGAAATAAACAATCTGACAAACGACAGAAGATTTCGAAGAAAGAAAGAAAAAGTGTGAGTGTTTTAAGTGTGGGAAAAAAGGACATTTTAGCAAGGGATTGCAGGCTAAATAAGAAGACGACTACAGAAAATAAGGAGGATGAGGAATGACTATATGATAGTCAGGAATCATTGGATGAAAGTGAGCAGGAAAAGGTAAGTGTAAATGTGATAGCAGGAGAAGAGGATGTGACACAAGGGGTAGAGAATGTATATGAATACACAGACGTAGAAGAAAATAGCTCTTTTGAGCTTAGACCTTTACTTAGCAGACACAAAACTGGAACTGACGCTTCTGGTGGAGGGGAGGGAAGTTAAATTTTTGTGTGACTCAGGGGCTTCATGCACCCTGATACACCCTTCCAAACTACCGGAAGATACAGAATCACCAGACTATATACTAGTGAAAGCAGCTAATGGACAGCTATATCGGGAGCCACTCTCCCGTGACATTACAATAATAGACCCTGTTTCAGGGATGACTCAGAAAAGTAAAATTGTAGTTTCTGCAAAATGCCCAGTGAATCTTTTGGGTAGAGATTTAATGCAAATATTTGGCATAGCAGTAGTTCCAACCATGCAGGGTATGGAAGCACAGTGACAAATGGACACTTTTGTAGTGTGACTGGAGGGTGAAATGCATTATTGGTACAGCCAGGACTTGGTTACAACTGGTCCAGGGGCAGTAACCGAAGAACTAATGAATGTAGCTATCAGCAAGTTCCCCTCCCTTGACATTGACAAACAGCATTTGTTGCATTGTACTCTATATTACTGTAATAGACCAGGTCCTGATAAAGATTATGAACAAGAATTGTTTCAGAATCATGCAAACAGGCTGGTATTGCAAAATTTGTACTGAGATGCAGAAGGGAACAGTGTAACAAGCTGTTCATTGCCCCAGGATTTTTTAACACTCTACAAATCTAATCGACTGCCCCATGTTAGTTTGACTAAGAATAAAACTTTAAAATGGGCAGACTTAGGTGAGAAAGTCACGAGGTGGGAAAAACAGACAGAATTAGAACTCTCAGAACAAGGAGTACAGAAACAGAAATTGAATTGGATCACACAGACACACCCAGCTGTACACTCACAGGGTAGTGAGGATAGCTGAGTATTACTATTATTGGAAGAAGAGGAAAAAGCCTTGCGAGACATACCAGACATTCTCTGGTCAGCAGGGAAATCAGATGTAGGACTAATACGAACAGCAGGACCAGTTACCATAACGCCAACGTCAGCTATTAGACCCCAGAAAAGACAGTATCCCTTGAGAAAGGATGCAGAGGTAGGAATCAAACTTATCATAGCAGCCTTACTCAAGGAAGGAGTCTTAATAGAATCCCCTGATTCACTATGTAACACACTTTTATTTCCTGTCAAGAAAGCAAACGGGGAATGGCGTATGGTCCAAGACTTACAAGCAGTGAACAAAACAGTTATACCCAGAGCACCAATGGTGCCAGATCCACACACCTTACTGAATGATTTAAAGCCAGAACAGAAATATTTTTCAGTGGTAGACATAAGTAATGCATTTTTTTCGATACCGATACACTCTGACAGCCAATATTGGTTTGCATTTACATTTCAGGGAAAGCGGTACACATATACCAGATTACCACAGGGGTATTGTGAAAGTCCAACAATATTTGCACAAGAAATGGCAAGCAACCTGGCGGGATTTATCCCACCGAAAGGTAGTCAGATTCTACTTTATGTAGACGACATTCTGCTGGCAGCCCCCACCCAGCAAGAATGCAAAGAAGACATTATAGCTTTGTTACAATTTTTAGCTACTCAAGGTCACAAAGTAAACAAAGACAAGTTACAGCTTTGGAGAAAACAAGTTAAATACTTAGGATATGTAATATCCAAAGAAGGTAGACTATTAGATGAAGACAGAAAAACAGCGATTTTACAAGCACCCAGACCAACTACCAAGAAGGAAATGATGTCCTTCCTGGGAACTACTAATTTTTGTCGGAGTTGGATACCAAACTATGCTTTGGAATCTGCTCCACTGGCTGATTTAATATTTAAAAAGCCGATGGCTGCACAGGATTTATTACAATGGACACCTGAAGCAGAAGCAGCTTTCTGTAAGCTGAAACAATTGATAGCATCATCCTTAGTTTTAGGATTACCAAACTATAACAAGCAGTTTATTCAAACTGTAGATTGTAAGCAAGGTTATATGACATCAGTGTTGACAAAGCAAGACGGGGACAAACAACGCCCCATAGCTTATTATTCATCATAGTTAGATCCAGTGGCGCGATCTTTTCCCTACTGTGTACAAGCAGTAGTTGCAGCTGCAATGGCAGTACAGGTTTCAGCCTCAGTAGTATTATTCCACCCTCTCACATTGAGAGTGCCTCATGCAGTCGCAATTATTTTACTGCAAGAAAAAGTAGCATATCTTTCTCCAGCTAGGCATCTTTCCTGTATGACCATTCTGTTGGGCCAACCTCATATGACAATTGAACGATGCACAACTTTGAATCTGTCAACTTTGCTTCCAACCCCTGTAGATGGCAAACCACACTGCTGCCTGCAGGAGATTGAGCAAAAGACATTACCTAGACAAGACCTTACGGATGTTCCCTTGGATGATGCTGAGGTGACATGCTATGTGGATGGCTCATGCAGGAGGAGTCCTACAGGACAGAACCTAGTGGGGTATGCAGTCGTTTCTGATACTGAAACTTTAGAAGCAAAATCTTTGCCACACAACTTATCTGCACAAGCAGCAGAATTGATTGCCTTAACGAGGGCATGTACCTTAGCAAAAGGTAAGAAAGTGAACATTTATACTGACAGCCAGTATGCTTTTTCTACTGTACATATTTTTGCGCAACAGTGGAAAATAGAGGAATGATAACATCTACTGGTAAACCGATTAATCATGCGCAACTTATTTTAGACTTGTTAGATTCAATTCAGTTACCTAAGAAAGCAGCTATTTGCAAATGCATAGCTCATACAAACAACAGGATAGAATTTCAAAAGGTAATGCATGGGCTGATACAACTGCAAAGCAGACAGCTTCAGCCACAGAAACTTTTCTTTTGAGCGAGGAATTACAACCCTCAGAGACTTTAGATTTAGAAATGTTAAAAACAATGCAGACACTTACTACAAATCTTGAGAAACAAAAGTGGATAAAATGAGGAGCAATACTCGAAAAGGGACTGTACATCTCCAAGGAAAAGAAACCAATTTTGCCATCTAATTTATTTAGATATGCAGTGTTGTTGAGCCATGGGCAGAGCCATGTCTCAACAGGGGGGATGGTACAGTTAGTGAATCGAGTGTTTACAACCTATGGGTTTACAAACTATACAAAAAAATTTTGTGCAGTATGCCATGTTTGTAACAAGCATCATGCACAAGGGGCATTGAAGCCTAAGCGAGGGAATTTTCCAACACCACCATATCCGTTCCATACTATTTGTATGGACTTTATAGAATTGAATAAATGTGAGAATAAGAAATACTGCCTAGTTATTATAGACATGTTTTCCAAATGGGTAGAAGTATTTCCAACTAAAAACCCAGATGCAGTTACGGTTACAAAGGTCCTTGTTAAAGAAATTATACCCAGATTTGGGATACCGGAAAAGATTTATAGTGATAACGAGAAACACATTTTGTAAATCAGACAGTTCAACAACTTAGTCGTTACTTCGGAATATCGTTAAAGATCCACTGTGCGTATCACCCCCAATCTGCATAGCTAGTAGAGCGACATAATGGGGTACTGAAGAATAGACTTAGGAAATTGATAGAAGAAACACAGAAAAATTGGGTGCACTGTTTGCCTTTAGCACTGTTGAGTATGAGAACTGTTCCAAGTGTAAAGGGATTAACTCCTTTGGAAACTTTGTTTGGGAGGGCATATTATGCACCTCAGTGGAAACCTCTCATGTCTACAGAGCAGGAGGCTGACAGTTCACTTGCAGGATATATGAGGAGATTTTTGAATAACAAACTTTTGCAGTTAAATTCTGTTTCAGATAAACAGCAACCGAAATCGGAAGCACCAGTAGCCCCAGGCACCTGGGTCTGGGTGAAGATTATGAAACGGAAGAATTGGAGCTCTCCGAAGTGGGAAGGTCCATACCAGGTACTGCTGTCAACACCCACCGCAGTCAAAATCGTGGAACGAGCTTCTTGGATCCATTTGACACACTGTAAACTGGTTAAAAACTTTGAACTGGACAAAAACTTTGTTACTGTTGCACAACAAAAACAAAATGGCCAGATACAGAGTGAGTAGAGACACTGAGCAATTTCAAAAAACTTGTATGATTGTTTTTGTTGCAATATTGATCACACTGTTCTTTTTGCTGTGGCCATACTTTTTTCCTTCCACAAAGGTTGAACTGATTAGATATAATGAACCAAACATAGACTGGCATCCGAACTTTAACACTTATCAGGCAATTACACGTGTATACGCAGAGACTTTCAATGTTTCGAACTGCTGGGTCTGTACGGCCATACCAACAGCATACGGGGGTTTGTTAATGACTGCTATCCCCCTAGGGGTCAATGAGACCTGGGAAAATCTGTTTTTTAACACAGTCGCTATTAAAGCACAAGATAAAGTAGCACTGCATTTGCCTGTGATACAAAAAGGAATTGTATGTTTTTATAAAAATGATTCCATCCAAGTTGGATGGAGCAAGTGTAATGTTACTGTACAGTACAAATGTTATAGAAAACCAAATGATTTGAGTGGATGTTGTAGTACAGATTATGACTCATTTTTGAAATCTATGCAAAAAACTCTTGATCAGGTACAGAACAATCCTGTACTTTTCAAACAGTTATCAGTGATAGATAGGAAAATGTTTCATGCAGGGCAGTCATTTCATAACAAAGTAATGACAAAAGTAGAGGACTGTTATTTTTGTATGTGGGAAAAAGGCATATAAATGGTTACCTGAGAATTAGTCTGGCAGTTGCTTTGTGGGATACCTGGTTCCGGCCATCCGACACACTGCAGCTTTGCCTCAAGGGAGTATTCAAAATACTCGAGACGTAACCAAAAAGACTGTTAAGAAACCGGAAAATCCAGTGGGACGAATCGAAGCAGGGTGGAAAGACCATCGTAATGTGGGAATCAAACTTGTGCACATGGACTTGAGCGATGCTGTTATATCCTGGGCAGGTATATCACCCATGTATGGCAAAGTCAAATCAATATGGGAACTGCAAAAACTGTCTAAACTTCTTGAAATAATGAGTAATGCAACTTTTTCTGCCCTTGAACTGATAACTGATGAACTGAATGCCATGAGAACTGTAGTGCTTCAAAACCGAATGGCTCTTGACTTCACCCTAGCGGTGAGGGGCGGAACTTGCATTTTAATCAAAGAAGAGTGCTGTGCGTTCATTCCTGACCATCAGCATGAGATCAATGACCATCTCGAGGTGATTCAGCAATTGTCAGCCATGACCAAACCAGGCCCAAACCCTCTGACAGAGTTTTTTCAGAATGCCTTTGGGGAGCGGGGTTCCATCTTTATGAACATACTGATTGGTATTGGGGTAGGTTTACTCCTAATAGGAGCTTGTATTTGTTGTAGAATCCCCTGCATGAAGAAATTAATTAAGGAATTCATAGATATATCCATATCTGAAACTATGTATCAAAGTACTGAATTTGAAGAGCTGCTAGAATGTGAGACGCTTTCATAAAAGTTTAAACTGAATGACTTTCTTAACTGCAAATCCTAAATGGAAGAGGTTAGGAAAAGAAGCAAGCTGTTTATCCTGTTTTTGAAAATAGAATAAAAAGTATTAACAGGAGGGAGATGTTAGAAAAATATGTATTGATATGTGTATGCTTAATGACAAATTAATAATCAAGTGTTTTTAATATGCTTTTCATTCTATTTCTTATGCGCTGTGATTTATATTAATTGAGTTTCATATGAGACTAAAAATATGCCTTATTGAACCTGCAGCATGCTTACTGAAACTTGCAAGTTGCCCTCTGACCTAGTAACGGCTAGCACAGCAATATTCTTGTTTATGCCTTGTGGAAATATACTTGAGAAGCAGGTGTTAATCTGCTAGGTCAGAAGCATATGAATAGACAATATACCATTTAATAAATGTAATGATTCCAGACAGACAGCCTTGTTCAGAGGATGGGAACCTCTGCAGCTGCAGTAGTTTAGAGATAAGTTAGACAAAGGCTTATTAGAGAAATGAACTGCTAGCATTGTGTTCGATTTAGCTATAGTATCTTGAATGTAACATAACAAGTACCTAACTGAAAGTACCCAAGGCCATGTTTTCCTCAGGATGTTTCACATAAAAATTGTTTAAATCAGCAGAAAATCATGGGAAAGATGGTCAGCAGATGATGACCAAAAGGTGGTAATTCATTACGTCAGCATGGTAGGACAGGATTAATTTGATAACCTATAAAAATAAATGCATTTCCTGTTTCTGGTTAGGCAAACTCTGTATTAGCACGTTTTTGTCTCCTTGCTGCAAGATTAAAGTTCCTTAACCTGAACCTACCATGTTTTGATCATTTTTAAAGTATATTTTTCCTTTGACAGTAACTCTAACATATTATACTGTTTATCATATTCCTGTTGTTGGGCCAGCACACCCGTGGACCTACCCCGAGGCCATCCAACCCTCTCTCCCCCCTTTTTTTTCACAAACTTGTTCTGAGACTAAGTGTAGTTTCCCTTGTTCTGCCACTGGAGGGCAGCAAAGTACACAGTTTATAATCCCTGTATCTTACCTGTATACTAAACTTCTCTAGAGTTGCTGTATTAACCTATTTTCAGCTATCCAAGTTTAACTTTTCACATAGCTAACCCCACTGAAAGGAAATTGCAGACTTTAACCTATAAGTCAGTTAGGCAGTAAGACAGAAGAGCTAGAAACTTACCTAATCTAATGATTGCTGTTTTATTACTGCTTCTTATTTCCTTCTCCCATAATAAGTAGACAAAAAGGACTCCACCAGTATTTCACAGGAATTAGTGTCTCTAAGAAATGCCACATACCTACTAAAGTTTTGTAAATTACAGTCTCACTGTAAAACTGATTACCTCTCAGCACCTCTTGGTGCTACACGCTCCGTTCGCCCTACGGGCTCACTCTGCCCCCTACCCTACCCCCAATTTCCACCCACCCCCAGTGCTCCTAGCCTTATACTTTCTAAACCACACCCTCTCTCCTATCCAACCTATCCCAGACTCAAATTAATTTACCTAAGCCACACCCATCCTTTTATAAGTTTTCCAGTACTCTGTCTCTTACAACCCCTACCTATACTACTTTCATCTGTCTCTCCACCCTTAGTATTTTTCTTCTTTACTACCCTACCTTAACGCGTCCCTACCTAAACAACATCTTTACCCACACAAGCTCTTCTTCACTTCTACCCAACCTTATCATTATACAACTTCTTTATCCTTCCCATTTCTCTTTCATTACCTCCCTACCATATCTATATACTACTTAAAGAAAACTCCTCTACTTGTAGCATCACTCTTCTCGACTACCATATCCTAACTTCTTATCTGATACTATTACATCCTAGCTCTACCTGGCAGAAACAGTTTACATTTACTAAGTAATATGTCTACAATAACTAAAATTATCCTATCCTTGGTAATACTCTCAGCCACTCTTATACCTATCCTCACCACTACCTATCTACTCACCTCTTATGAAAAGGTGAATTGCTACTACCTCAACTACTCTCCTAAACAAACATCTATATATAACAATGCCCTTACCCATCCCCAAATAAATATCACCTCCACTTCTAGCTACTTGCTACCTAAATATCATCGACTTACACCCATGAAATTAAACCAGCCCACAATAAAAAAATTAAAATATCTACCTACCCTTAATTCTTACCCTCTTTCTGTACTAAAATCACACACCTTAAAAGATGGGGACATCCACCCTAACCCAGGCCCTTCTAATCTCTCTACTTCACCTATTCTTAGTACCTCTCCCAACACCCTTACTACCCAGACCAGTCTCTCTAACTTCTTACTAATAAGTCATCTCAATATCTGCAGTATTAACAACAAAGATGCCCATCTCCACGCCCTTCTAGATATTCACTCCTTTGATATCCTCTGTCTTACAGAAACCTGGTTAAAGCCCACAACTAAGGATAATGAAATAATCCCCCCCAGGGTATAATATACTGAGACACGACAGAGTAAAACGCAAAGGAAGAGGAGTAGAATTACTGTTCAGAAATGAACTACACGTCTCCTCTATACCTTATAACCCACCTGAAAATAGTAAAGTTGAACTCTTAATCACTAGATTTCAACTCAATCCCACAAAAGCACTTTATATAATCTGTATCTACCTACCCCCCAGGTAATAACATTACTACAATAGAGAATACCCTATGTTGGATATCTACTACTTTCCCACAAGAAACTATTATTCTAGGAGATGTCAATACTGACTGGAATAGTATCAACACAGGTAATCCTTCTTCTCATATTAATCTGCATGGCTTTAACCAAACTATCTCCACCACCACTAGAATTAACAAACCAAATAATAAAGAAACTATGCTAGATTGGATACTAATCAATAAACAAGAACATACTTATAAAGTAGGGACCTTGCCTGACGATGTAAGTGATCACATGCTTATTTACATCATTAGACAAAAGAATGACATTACCAATGCCCCCAACTATAGGACTTCTCGAACCAAGAAAAACTTCCAGCCTGTATTATTTCAAATGGAACTTAGTGCCTGTGACTGGAACCCTCTAAAAACTCTCACTCTTGAAGAAGCTGCTATATATTTCAATAACAAATTCTTAACAATCCTCGACAGGCATGCAGCTAAACGATCTATTAGAACAAAATCCAAACATGTCCCCTGGCTCTCAAAAGATACCAGACAAAAAATATTACTTAGAAATAAATCCTGGGCTAAGTGGAGAGCAACCAGAAATACCCCAGATCAACAAACCTTTAGACAGTTGAGAAATGCTACAAAAAAAGCTATTCTCTCTGACAAAAAGCTACTATTGCAAGCTGCAGCAAATTCACCACAATAATCCACAAAAATTCTGGGCAAGCATGAATAACCTCCTTCGTCCAGGCCACTCTAGCACTCCTTCCCCTCTAGGGTCAGAAAACAATACCTCCCATCGAACTGCCAATGCCTTTAACACTTTCTTCACAAACACCATACAAACTCTAGCCAACCAACTAGCTACAGACAACTCTGATCTACCTAACTCCTCACCTCATACTCGGCCAACATTCCAACTACAACCTATCCCTACCTCTTTCATCCAAAAACTTGTCCACAAACTTAAGCCTTGCACACCCTCTGCCGATAACTTACCATCTGAATACCTACAGCAAGCAGCTAAAGTAGTCGCCTATCCTATATCCATCCTGATAAACCGTACCATAACTGAAGGAACCATTCCAGATATATGGAAAATCTCCCACATTATTCCCTTACACAAAGGAGGTAACTCTAATGACTATTCTAACTACAGGCCTATAGCTCTCCTTTCTCCATTAGCCAAGATTATGGAAAAATGTATTCACCATCAGCTAATGAACTACTTACTTCAACATAACATTCTAGCAAACTGTCAGCATGGCTTCAGGCCTTTTCATAGTACCACCTCAGCTCTCCTATCCTTCACCAACACCATTAATAATAACTGCAATAATAACACCCTCTCATCAGCACTCTTCCTCGACCTGCCTAAAGCCTTTGATATGGTTAACCATCTCTTACTCATAAACACTCTATCATCCCTCTCTCTTGACGCCAAAACAATTCTCTGGTTCAAGTCTTACCTTAGTAATAGACAGCAAGCAGTTCTTTGGGAGAAACAACTATCATCTCACCTTCCTATCTCCCTGGGAGTCCCTCAAGGCGCCATTCTTGGTCCTCTTCTTTTCTCATTATTCATCGATGACCTTCAAATAGCCATTCCTCAAACCACTTGTATGCAATATGCTGATGATTCTACTATCATATGCTCTGCCAACTCTATATATGAACTTCAATCTTTAACCCAGACAGCTTTCAACACAGTAGAGGCATGGTTCTCTAAACGGTGCCTTCTTTTGAACACCAAAAAGACCAAGCTACTACTGTTTACAACAAACAGTAAGTCCTCCCCCATTCATTTCTCCATTCAATCCAGTAATGGCACCCTTATATCCCCCGACTCTTCCACCAAACTATTAGGAATTACAATTGATAATAACCTCACCTTTGACAATCACATTAATAACACTATTAAATCTGTTAATACAAAACTGGGCTCCCTATATAGGATAAAACCTTTCTTAACTCCAACAGCCAGAAAGACTATTGTCCACTCCCATCTAATTTCAACTCTTCTGTATGCAGCACCCATATACACTAATCTAAAAAAAATAATCTTACCAAACTAGCCAACCCCTATAATAGTATTGCTAGATTTGCCACTGGAAACCCATATAGAACTCACCACTGTCTTAACCTTCACCAACTAGACTGGCTGGAACTAAACAACCTTCTGATACTTTCCCAACTTACCATCGTTCATAAGATATTTTACCAACCTAACAATACTCCAATACTAAACAACCTTATAGCACCCTATAGGAATCTTGATTCCTTATGCTCCTCCAATAAACTTCTAGCCAGTACCACCAAGTGTAACAACTTAGCTGGTGACTCACTGTTCTCAAATACCGTTGGAAAACAATGGAACCTCTTGCCATCTGACCTTACCTCAATTCCATCCCTTCCTCTCTTTAAACAAAGTCTTAAGAAGCACCTTAAAACTCACTGGCTATGCCCTTGCTGTTACCCAGACTGATCCTCTAGATTTCTCTTTGTCATTCTCTTGACTTCCTACTTTCCTCCACTCTTTCCTGTCTACTCCTCTGAATTAGTAGCACCTATAAGTTATCTCTACTACTTAAGCACCAATTACATATCTTTTCTACTTGGCTATGAATGTATCCTGAAGGTAGTATTCCTGCCATTTTCTTTATACCTCTTCCTTTTTGTACTGTTACTGTCTAACCCTTTGGAAATAGTAACTGTCTGGAGTAAACTAGAATAACCAAGGATTTAAATGTATTCTAATAATGTCTTGGGGCTGCCCTAGATATTTATACTGTAAAATGATCTGTAGGTGTATGATGTATTTATTATAGTGTGTCGCATAGTCTTCCCAGAATTTAAACTGTAATACCTTTCTTGTTTATTATAAACATTTTTTGTGTGGTGGTGGTTGTTTATATGTGGAGCTTTTCTCCCCGGGCCTCTACTGAAAAAGGAAATATATCCAGCTGGACCAGCCTGGTCAACAAATGTAAAATAAATAAATAAAATGTAACCCCCCCTATATATATATATATATATATATATATATATATATATATATATATATATATATATATATACACACACACACATACATATATATATATATATATATATATATATATATATATATATGTGTATATATACATATGAACATATTTATCTATCTATATACAATTGATGTTATATGATTATTTGTTTTATATATATATATATATATATATATATATATATATATATATATACACATATAGCTGTCTATCTATCTATATTTACAGATAAATAATTGTTCATATGTCCATGCATGTTTGGCTCATAATTTTGGCCTGCACCTTATTCTCTTGGCAATTGACATGGATGATCTCAGGATTGAGGTCAGTAACTACTGACGATGCCTTTGTGTTTCAGACTTCAACTCCTTCAAAATATGTGCTTTAATACATATAACTGTTTAACTAGCAACGTTTTAAGTGTATGAGAACGATATTTGATGTATATCCCTATTTGTACCCACATTTTGGCACACTTTGTTCAGAATTCATGCGTTAAGAGGTTGTGTGGTATGATATTACTACATTTCCTGTACTGTTGAATGATTGTGCTGGATGATATGTTTGTGATATCCCCTGAGGCGGTTCCACCCAAAGGTAGTGCAGCACCAATGGACAGGGAGGTGTGGGGTTGGGCCCCAGACATGCTGGTGCCTGGTGCCTCAGCCAGCTGAGGTGGGACAGGTGGCTCCGCTGGGACCAGCCTTCCCAAGTGTGCTATAGTGTTTAGATTTCAATATCATATATGGATTAGTAATAGTCAACACATTCCAGGGTTAGGTATAACAGCATACATAGATATTCCCATTAACCTAGACACCAGATATGGAACAGTTGCATAGCAAACAGAACACATGCATATATGGAACCACAGTAGTAAAAAGAACAGCATGCAGGTACGTTGATGGCACCATGCCAACGATGTTGGAATAATTCAATATGGCACATGCATGGGAACCATTAGAATATTTATCAAATGACTGGCCATTATCAGAGTCAGTACATACCATTTGGGGTGGATATGTTGATTATTGTTGGAGATAAGATGGGAGGAGAGAAAGATGTCAATTAACAAGTAGTATATTCCTGTACTCCACATTACTTTCCTAGTTAGTGCTGTTTTCTGAACCTTACAAGACTTACTACACTACCCTATACACCTATATTGGACACTGATATGGCTGTCATCATCATTACACATGAACCGGTTTTACCTGCAGTATACACCTCTTACCTGGTATACCTGTGGAGGGAATGTTTGTTAGCACTGATTAACTGTTTGTACACATACGGACAGATTCTGGGTTGATGTTTTGCACTATGCTATCCAACTGTTTCTGCACAGACACTGGCCATGTGTTGACCACATGCTGGTATGCCTGGACATATCTAGAATATTGCCCTCTTCCACCTTTTGTGACCTGACACACACATATACATGCTTTCCTACACAGTTATATTATGTAGCACAGTGTGGGTGACAGTGATACTTTATTATTCAGAAAAACTGCAACACTCACAATCCCCTACAATACCAGGGTGGACGGTACCAGTACAGGTTATATTGGTCTGTATTTTACAGATACAGTGTTCATATCCAGCGTACCTGTGGGAGCAATGTTTGTTAGCACTACCTGACTGTTGCCACACAAGGCTCCAGATTAAATATTAGTATTATGCACATACATCTCACTCTGTTACTGTACACACTGATCACAGCTTAACTGGTTGGGGTGTAAATGGGGCATATATGGCTTCTTAGTCACATAAGGTATTGGGGAGTTGCTAGTGTGCCAGGTTTATTGTCATAGATGTGTGTCATTCAGTTGTATTTCCTATTTGCTGCCTATATGTCTGGGATCATCCCACTGATTTCCCAGGGAGACAGGTTCATAGGCATTAGATATGGGCCACATTAATAGACAGTCTGGACATATCTGTACAGGTGTGGTGTATAATTCTGTATGCCGACTACTACCACTGGCAGGATTCAAATCGTGGCTGTGTCTGCTAATAAAAGAACAGTTCACATCTCAGTTGCATGTGCTATTTGGGTTTTGTTATCTACATTTCCCCTGTTTATTGTCTATGTGTCTCTCAGTTGTACTAAATGGCCTCTGGGGTTTACAGCTGTAATATACAGGTATTCCTTCACATTCTCATTATGGTGCATGGTTGGGTAACAGTACTTAATACTACAGTACTATTACATGATTGCAAATCTACATTACCATATGATACCAGAATATACACATACAGTCCAGCAGTTAGACCTGCTTTGTCAGGGTATTACACTTTTATTGCCATACTAACAATATGAAACTCTTCCTGCCATATTCTCTAGTGTATGCAGTACTTGCCTTGAACAATACAGGTTTTATATTAGCAATTACTTTACTGCTACTTTTATTTTTTATTTCCTATGACAGTAAAACATGAGTATTACTAACCTGCCTTGCTTCGCAACCATGCCAGGTGGCAGATGTGGGCCTTCTGGTTCACGGCCCGCTCCATTGTAAGTGTGGGGGACATAAGAGAAATATTTAGCCATACCTATCCATGATATACCTGAGCTGGCATTTATTAAACAGGTAGTGGACTGATACTTACACACAGCTGGGACATCCCCTGATGCTCTTGTCTCTTGGAGCCACTCCTCCAAGAGGTCCCTCTTCCACCGCTTCAGGTTGGCATAGTGGTGTCTGACCTGCACACCAGTTCGGGGTATGCCAGTGGCACTGGTGAGGTCGTGAGCAAGACGGTACCAGGCCTCTGCCTTATATTGGGAGCTCTGGTACTGGCCCTGTAGCAGTCTCTGTGCATGGTTTTTAACTAGGAGTCCAGCCATGACCTTGGACTCCTGGATGCACCAGCCCTGTGCCCGGAAGTGCACTCCTTCTCCTCATACTGCCATAGTGCCTGCAAGGGGAAGCTACAACCAGTTATGAACTGTATTCCCACCTCTTGGGTTTAAGTAGGGCCGATTTCCCACACTTTTCCATGATTATCCGGTTTTGAAAAGGCTAAGCTATGGGCAAACCTGCTTATCTAAAGTTGGCATTGTTTAAAGGGGTATACCACTGGGCACACAGAGTTAGCTGGTCTACAGATTGCTCACACCTCCTAAGCTGGCCAGTGCAATGCTTGGTGTTGCCTACAGTAGACATTCATTATATTGCCTTTTTGGCATTGTGTTATTATTCATTACACCTTATATGTTTGCCTAGTATCCCTGATTGATGTGTACGTACACTCTGTGGGGTTCTTGTGTTTTATTGGGGACTTTGACACTTTATTACAAGTACACCTCACTTACTGCTGTACTCTAGTTCACATATTTATGTTATGTAGTCGGTTATGGCACATATGACTTTATACTGATGCTTTTCACAGGTTCTGTTTGGTTATACTATGGTGAGGACATGTTTACTACTACCACCTCAGTATTCCATACTTCTGTGATGGCTTGGTAAATAGCTACTGAGACTGTGGTGTATAGGGACCTGGGTTTGAGACTTGCATGGCATTTTATTTTGTTGTTGGGCAGACAAAGACACATTGGATGCATAGTGATTAAAGCACTTTAAAGCAGTTGTAAGCAGGTTTGCTCGGTGGTAAGCACTGCTTATTTCAGGTTATAGTTTCTTACACTCAGCTTCTACTTTGCTTAATTTGCATAGGCAATGCTTACCCACATGTAAATGCACTTAAACACGCTTACTAGTACTTACATGTGCTTACTACTGCTTATCTGTGCTTACATCTCCTTACTACTGCCTTATTCATTATGACACTGACTCTTCACATGTGCCTTTCCATCAGTACTCCAGTTCATAAATATATGTTATTTAGTGGGTTTTGCAATAAAAATATTGGTTATACCATGCTTTGCCATGTAAAATAGACTGTGTTGTATTGGGACTCAAACCAGGAATGTCTGCTTGTTAGGCAAATGCTCTACCCACTACACTATTGCTGTGCTGTTTCATTTCCATATATCTTCCTTGTTATCCTCTTCAGCCTTTTAAGTTGCTTTAACCATAGCTAAGCAATGGGCACACCCGTGCATCTATGGTTAGCTGTACTCGGATTTAAAAAAAATAAAGGGGTTTCTTCTTTTGATTTTTATGTCCTGTTGCTGTTGTACACATAGGGGACTGTTGGTGGGGATATGCAAACACCTATGAGCGGTCTCGCTCATTTATTTCCACTTTGTGCTGTTCTACATTGCAGGGGTGTGTTTATTCTGAGAGCTCTGCTCTCAGACATGCCTCCTGCACTTGTACATGCTCCATGTAAGCCTAGGAGGTCAGGCAGCGTGCCTTCATTAATATGCATGGCGTGCTGCCATCCTCCTCCTAAACGGGCGGTTCAGTGCAGTACTAAGCTAGTCCTGCATGGACGATTAGTGAATCTGGGGGTCTGAGTGAATTAAGTACCTCTGTTTTGCATTTTATTGTTTGTTTTTGCTAGCCGCATTATTCCGACTACTTTTTATTAACTTAGCTACTTATCTGTACTGTTTTTTTTGAATTCTTATACTGCTTGCACTTTAAATTATATTTTTTTAAGTGTTTTACATCTGTTTAACTGTAAAGGGTTACACACTCAAGTGCGATAGCCTGTTTTCTGTGTTAAGTGTTTTTATTGCTGTATTTGCCTTAACTTTAAAAATAATCCTATCCTTGTACTTGTTTCCCACCTTTCTAGAGCTAGTAAAGTCCATTTTTCAGATTTTGCTGAATTCTGGGATGTTTGTGAGTTCCTGTGTTGCCCAGACCTTTCTAAGTTAGAGGGAAACTTCTCTGTTCATCATTGAGGGTGGTGAGCTTTGGAACATCCTATCTGTTGCTGGAGGAGTGGTTTCAGCTCAGAAAGTGTAGTTTTATTAGCCATTTTGGGCTATTTCTATTCCTTTCATCTTTCTGTTTAAAAACCCATGTTTGTGCATTTTTGTGCATCGTGCAGTGCCATTTAATTAGGGTTTAACTATTCCCAGTGCCAGAAAGTCTACTCTTCAAATTTTCCCTTAGAACTAGCCAGTCTTCTAGTATTAGCTCTCAAAACTGCAAGCACAAACAAACTACAAACTACTGAAGCACTCAACTTTCCTTACTTGCCAGGAGGAGAAAGGTTTTTTAATACTTAAATTAAAGAGCACCTATTTAGGCATGTCTAAGGGTCAGCTCCTGGCATTTTCTTCTGTCCACCTAATGAATGTGGGCATCTTGAAGCAATGTAATAATTGCCTCATGTACACCGACAACCCTCTCCTCCTACCACCCAACATTACAACCTGTGAGAGATGCAGTTATATAATTGAACTGGAAGCCAAGCTCTCTCCAGCCAAGAATGAACTAGACAGTCATGAGGAGAATGTAAACACCTACACCACATCATATTCAACACATAGTCCATCAAATCATACACCACCTACACCCACACATAGTAACACAAAACACACCTACATTCGCAGAGGCTCTCAATAAAAATCTGGCCAAACAACAGAGACCTCCAAACCAGAAATGCAAGCAACCATCACCCCCACTACCCATACGACACATAGACCACAAAATCATTGCACTGCTCAACCTCAACCCTTAAGGCAAAACAACTTACCCAACACACTTGTCATAGGCAACTCTATAGTCAGGCACACTGATGTCCCACTCACCATGCTAAACAAGGAGAAAGTTACTGTCAGCTGCCTGTCAGGTGCCAGGATCCATCACATAATGCACATACTCAGGTCGCTCCACAACAAGTACAAATATGACTCTATCATTGTCAATATTGGTGTGAATGACTTGAGGACATACCTCACTGGACTACATGAAAAGAGACATGAAAGAGCTCTTGGATCATGTAGCTAAGGCAGGTATGACCCTAGCCCTGAGTAGCAGCTGCCATTGCCCAGAATGATACCACAGTACAAAGGCAAAGTGACTGACTTCAACAATTTGCTAAGCTTCTGGTGTCATTCAAAGGGGATCCACTATCTGTCTGCCTGGGACGACATGATTGACAGACCACAATGTTTTGCCAGAGATGGCCTGCATCTGTTGCCCCTGGGATTCTGGATACTGGCTAAGGCTCCTGCCACACTTATTGTGCCTTTTTTAGGCAAGGTTTAAATGACAAAGCCACCACTGTAGCAGGTACAAGCAAGCAAAAACTGAGGGTGATGCTACTCAATGCTAGAAGTCAAAACCTCAAAATGCACTCACTCAAAGCACTCCTCAATATGGAGAACATCGACATCTGTGCAGTAACAGAGACCTGGTTCAAGGCTCCAGCAACAAAATAACCTGTCTCTGTAAGGCTCGAACTCAGGATCCTGCACACTATAGTCACAGTAGTCAACCACTAGGCCATCATACTATCACAAATAAATGAGGTATCAGCAAACTAATCCTCACCACAGGAAAATCAAACCAAATATGTGAACTGAATTTATGTATAGTGTGAAGTGGTATAACCTGCTACATAACATAAATATGTGAACTGGAGTACTGCAGTAAGTATAGATGTGAGGTGTTATTGTAATAAAGTGTAGAAGTCCCAGAGTCCTCATACAGTGTATGTACACATGAATCACGGATACCAGACACATATATAACCTGTAATGAAGAATAAATCACTGCCAAAAGGCAAATATAGTGCAAATTAACTATTAAGCAATGCTAACCGCAGCACAGCTCAACGTAGTAAGAGTAAACAATGTGTAGGAGATCCAGTCCAATCTGCCTAGCGGTATTCCCCTTTAAGCACTGCCAACCTTAGGTAAGCAGCTGTGCCCATAGCTTAGCCTTTTCAAACCTGGCCAGTCACTGAAAAGTGCGGGTAATTGGCGGTATTTAAACCACACAGATGGGAATACATTTCATAACTGGTTATAGCTTCCTACTGCAGGCAGAATGGCTGGTTTAGGTGAAGGCACTCATTTTAGAGCACAACGTTGGAGCATCCAGGAGTCAAAAATCATGGTATGGCTCCTGGTAAAACACCATGAGGAGAGACTACTGCAGAGCCAGTACCAGGGCTCCCAGTATAAAATTGAGGCCTGGGACAATCTCACCCGTGACCTCACCAGTGCCACAGGTATCCCCCGGACAGGTGAGCAGATCAGGAACCACCATGCTGACCAGAAGCGGCAGAGGGGGGATGTACTGGAACAGTGGATCCAGGAGTCTTAGCAGATGGCTAATGCCCCAGTACTGAGTAAGTACTCATTCCACTAAGTAGTTAAGAACTGCCTAGCTTGTGTACACTATGGGTAGGTATGGCTAAATATCACTGTATTCTTCTGACAGCTGCAGATGAGCGGGCTACGAATCAGCAAGCCCATGATGCTAGGTTGCAAAGGCTGTGTCGCAAGGCAGGTTAGTAATTAGTCTGCATGTACTGTCATAATAAATAAATATAAGAGCCTGAGAAAGTGTTGTACCAGTAGAAATAAATGTGTAATAGTCTGTGAATAAAGGTATAACCCCTGGAGTACTTTTATTTACTCTTCTGTCATATGTTGGCGAACTGTTGCATACTATAAATAGTACTGTTGTATTTTAAGCATTGTCACCCACACTGTGGTATGCAGATAAAATGTGTATGAAGTCCTGCATAACAATGTTGGAAGTGCCAAGAGGTCAGTCATATTGTACAAGTGAGAGAGACTTAGATAGAAAACAGTAGAAAACTTTATATCAATTCCCTGATAGCACAGTGTACTGTAATGTTAGCTATAATTTTTTGTCATATACAGCAGGGGTTTGAATCCTAGGAGTGCGACTAAGTTGAATGCATAATCATACTCCACAACTGTACAGATTTTGTAACAATGTTCAGATAGAAAGCTGTATGCATAATTACACCCAACTGTACATAATTTGTTAGAATGTTCAAATTGAAAAGTGCATGCATATTCATACCCCACAACTGTTCCAATCTGTCCAGCATGTCCAGATAAGTGGCCCATATCACCAGACTGGTACCCCGTTCCCCTGAAAAATCAGTGTGATGATCCAAGAAATGTAGGCAGCCATTAATGACATATAACTGATAGTCAAATGTGTACATAGTCATAGAATGTATATGAAAACAGACCTGTCATTCTAGCACCTCACCCAAAGTGTATGACAGCAATTCTCAACATATGTCGCATTAACACTTTCATCTTGTCATGCCTGTATGTAAGACACAGGTCACATATATAATAATCTATAAACATACCAGTGTACAATATAAGGCCACTGGGTAGTGTAATAATACATGTAAGGGAAAGATCACTGCAGTGACTAAGAATGTTGTGAAAACTACAAGGATATATTAGTTGTTAATTGAAATCTCTCTCTCACCCCTACCATATTTTCAAAATAACCCAATGACACTCCTCAACTAGTATGTGTACACTCCAAACGTTTGTTGGGACATATGTCCTAATGGTTTATAAATATTCACATTTATTTCTATGCATGTGCCATGTTAAAATATATCCATATTGGTGGCCTGTTGCCATCAATGAAACCTGCATGCTCTTGTAATGGCCACTGTTGTTCCATATATGCATGTGTTCTGCTTGCTCGGCAACTGTGTTAAATCTGGTGTTTTGGGTTAATGGGAATACCTATGCATGCTGTTATAACTAATCCTGAATGCTGTTGACTGTTACTAACCCATATCTGTCATAAACCTGCTACAACATAGCTTGTATGGCAAGGCTGGTCCCAGCAGACCCACCTGTCCCGCCTCAGCTGGCCATGGAACTGGGCACCAGCAGATTTGGGGCCCAGCCTGGGACCTCCTCCTCCATGGGCCCTGTGCCACCTTTGGGTGGAACTGCTGCAGGGGATGGGGCTTGCCCCCCTTGGAGCGGGCACAGTGGGGAACCTGTCACACATCAACATGTCCGGGCCATGGTGTGTAGGGAGCTCAATCTGGAGATTTGAGACCAGCTATGCCAGCTTAAGATCTGAGTGGTGCAATTAGAGGGTGAGCCTGCCCCTCCTACACAGCCCCCAGCACAGCCACCTTTGGGGCTGTGAATGTGCAGTGGTGACTGCCCATGAGTGGGGACCTCAGTCCCACTGTTTCCAGCTGGGGGCTCATGGGCTTGTGACTTCCAAACATCCCTCCCCATCCAAGGTGTTTACCCCCACATGTGTCATATACCGACCCTGTATGCATCTTGGTTGTCTTGTCTGTTAACCTACACAACCTTCCTCCCCAAATATACCTACTACCCCTCCCCAACATCCCACTCTCACCTGCAAAAAAAAAAAAAAGAAAAGGGCAATCTGTTCCCACAAAAAATCTGGACCCATAGATAGCCGTCCATTTTTCACATGTGTCCACTGGAAACATGTAATCTCGTCTAAATGGCATCACAAAGAATATATATTGTCCTCACACCTCTCCCAGGGGTTTGAGGGTCCAAATGCACCTCCAAATACAGTGTATATGCACAGCTGTTGCTGTAGAGGAAATGGGCAGCTATGGACCTTTCCTATACCCTTCCTGCACATGCCTAGCTATTTTCCCTGCTGTCTTTCCCTCTTTGTGCTCCTTTTTTACCACTTTCTTATCAACCCCTTTTTCTTTTCTTTTAAAGAAATTAGCATGAGGTATGTGGCAATAAGCACTTTTAAGCAGCAGTAAGCGGGAGTAAGCTATGCTTACACAGGTTGAGCAATTCCAAAGCTAACTGAGTGTGAGAAAACATAAGCAGAGGTTAGCAGTGCTTACCATCACACAAACCCATGCAAACCCACTTACAACTGCTTAAAAGTGCCTTAATCACTCTGTATCCAATGGCCCTTGTTCTGCCCAGCAACAAAATAAACTGCTTCTGCAAGGCTTGAACCCAGGACCCTGCACACCATACACAAAGTGATTTACCACTAAACCACTGCAGATGAACATAATCTCATGTTTTCACAAACATATCATCCAGCACAATCAGTCAACAGTACAGGAGATGTATTAATGTCATACCATACAACCTCTTAATGCAAGAAGTCTGGACAAAGTATGCCACACTGTGGGTACAAATAGGGATATATGTCAACTAATGCTCTAATACACCTAAAATGTTGCTAGTTACACAGTTATATGTATTAGAACACATATGTAGAAGGAGATGAAGTCTGAAACACAAAAGTGTTGTCACTAATTACTGACTTCAGTGCTGCGATCATCCATGTCAATTGCCAAGAGAATGAGGTACAGGCCAAAATATGTGCCGAACATGCATGAACATATGGACAGATATATATCTGTAAATGTAGACAGATAGACAGCTATATGTATGTATATATATATATATATATATATATATATATATATATATATATATATATATATATGACTCACAATAATCATCTAACATCAATTGTATATAGATACATACATATGTTCATATGTTATGTATATATATATATATATATATATATATATATATGTATATATGTATATATATATATATATATATATATATATATAAATATATAGATATATATACAGATGTATAGATACATATATGTAGATATAGCTATATGAGATATATATATATAGATACATACACAGATACACAGACAAAAGGTATTAGTAGCCATACATATGTAGAAGTAGTGTTGGAAGTACTGTGTGCAAAGTTAATCCCTCAGCCACAAGCCCTTTAACTGCCACCTGTGAAAAGTGTAGTGTGGCAACCATTCCCACAAATGAGAACACTGACATTAAACATATACCCACCCACAATTCAAAGGACATGACATGACACACAGGTATGCATACACAGATAACCTTTATTTGTTTACTATACAATATGGTATGCCAGTACTTACACCACATAAGGTTCGAAATATGTAATCAGTGATGAATGCAAGGTCCACACAAAACAGTAGATGCAAACAATGTGGATATATACCATACTATGCTGTCCAGGCCAAGGCCTTCAATTAGTACAACAGTAGACACAGGACTTGCCTTCAAGGTACATAACAATCAACAATTACAGATGTAGTTCAGCAGCCTCCAATCACACCCTGCAGTCAAGCCCTAGGGGGAAAAGTAGCACTTGTGTTAATGTCAGAGTATCTTGTACATAACATTGCTTAACCTAACATCTCACTATCACACTGAATGACCCTTGTCTTAACAGTTATATCCCTGAGAAGGTGTCACAGCCTAGGTTAATGGTATTGAACCTCCCAACCCCATAAAAAGCTGTACAAGGGCAAATTACACTGTGTACCACACACTTACCTCTGGAATGTACAAGGGCACATATGTGTTCTCCAGCTATTGCCCCCATATATATGGACTTGGCCCAACAGTTGGTGTGGGAGTCCATGACATGACTGGGATGATAGCAGTAATGCTAGTGGCAAATAATGGCAGGCGATTACCTAACAACCCCTTTCTGTATCACAGCAGGACAAAGACTGGCATATATGTGGAGGACAGAGGCAGGAACATAGGGCCATATTTGCATTATTGCTGTTACACACCCTGGAAATTGCTGGTGTTACAGGATTTGGTTGCAGCATACCCTTATGTAGGGATACGACATCGAAATACAAATGGATGTTGCCGTGTACTGATAGCACTCAACAGACAGAATGCCACTGATATATATGGGACAATACCTGTGTAGTGCACAGACAAAACCTAACAGCCAATCCCCCTGGTATCATATGGATAGGCCCACAGTTGAGAGCTATGCAGACAGACAACATTCCATGCAAATGTACCATGTACACAGAAACCCTGTAAGACCAGCAAGATACAATGCACACAACACTACTCACGCTATCTGTAGGCCTGGAACCTTACCCAAATGTATATTTGGCCTGTGTCTGCAGGTTCTGTTGTAAGAGATATTGCTACCTGCTGTCTGTAACACTGATGTCCACACACAGGAAGGATGTCATCCATACTGGAAAGGTGAAGGGACAACGCCCATAGAAGTCAGCAATTTAAAGTACAGGGTTGCCATGACAGTGGTTATCTGAAGTACTACACAGCAGGCTGCATGCAATTAGCAACTTGTGGACACTGACTGGTGCAGAGGCCATCACCTGATCATGTGCAATACCAACAAAAGCATGCTGAAATCTATTCAAACCAGCTTCAAACCAGCTCAATCACTCTACTGGAGAGACTTAGAGAGACAGAGAGAGAGTGAGAGAAAAAAACAAAATAACTTTAATAAAAGTAACAAAGCTCAGGGTTGTGTTACAGTGAAAAAAACATAAAAGGTATGTGAAACAGATATGTATTTACTTGCATGTAGTATATGGCATAGAATAATAGGATGTATAATGTGAAAGGATTTATATGTGTCATCAGTACTTGTTCCTGTAATGATGTCCTGCTCAACAACTGCTCTGGACAATAGTGTCAGTCCCTGTGGGCAGTGGACATACCTGGCAACTGTGCAGACCAGAAGTGAATGGCAAAGATGTGACCCATGATATCTGTGTTCTGTACATTACTGTGGCCAACAGCTGGTGGTGATATTAATACTGCCATGATAGACACATGAGTGTGAGACAACACCACCTGCTGGACAGTCATGTTAAAGTGTAGCATAGCATGCCTAACTGCCATAGCAGTATAATATGCTTATCTAAAATCTGTCACCATTTATACTCCTAATGTTAGTCTGTGTTCACATGTGACACCTGTCTGTATTGCAGCAAGGCAGAACAGTTCAGCTGTGAAGTAAAGAGAGTTACAAGAGTGTGGACAAGATGTTTGTATGCACCCCACATACAGATACATATATGTGTGATAAATATTCACAGCTGTGTATGTCTACAGAATCTCGGACAGTTATACATATATATATATATATATATATATATATAGGTATATAAACAACACATAATGATATCGACACATATATGCACATATGTATATGTGTGTGTGTGTGTGTGTGTGTGTGTGTGTGTGTGCATGTCTACATATATTTATATATATATATATATATATATATATATATATATATATATATATATATATATATATATATATATATATATATATATATATATATATATATATATATATATATATATATATATATATATATATATATATACATATATAAATATAGATATATATATATATAGATATATATAGATATATATATATATAGATATATATAGATATATACAAACAGACACATACACACATATACATAATACTGACACGTATAGGTATAAACACACACACACACACACACACACACACACACACACACACACACATATATATATATATATATATATATATATATATATATATATATGTGTGTATATATGTGTGTGTGTCAATACATGTCCCCTGCCATGACATGTGTGAGAGAGCATCACACATCAATACACAACATATCTACACACCAGTACATGG
This sequence comes from Protopterus annectens, assembly GCF_019279795.1. Lineage (NCBI taxonomy): Eukaryota > Metazoa > Chordata > Ceratodontiformes > Protopteridae > Protopterus > Protopterus annectens. The sequence continues at coordinate 649,531,042 of NC_056729.1, read as the reverse complement.
CTGCAAAATGGAGTGTGGTGTGTAAACCATGTTGGGAACACATTGCAATTGTTTGAGAATGTGGGATATATATGTTGGTGAAGGGTATTAGGCACATATTGGTATGCAGGTTTGGTTGGGTGACAAACAAGACAGCATACAGAGCTGGCATATGACACGTGGTGATTAAACACTGTGGCTGGGTAGTTTCATTTGGAATGTGAAGGCCATTGAGTCCCCATATGGGAACAAAGGGAACATGGTGCCCACCCATGAACAGTCAGGACAGCAACTACATGGTCATAAAGGTGCTTGGGCTGAGGGCTGAGCAGGAAGAACATGCATGTCAAACCTTGTGTATGTGTACTGCATGACTCCAGGTGATGTAGCACATACCCCATGTCTCTGTGGTGCTCCTTATGCATAAGACCCTGGACCTAACTTGGTTGCAGACATGTCTGTGTGTGCTCTATGATGAGGACACCATCCCCTGAGGTGGTTCCACATGAAGGTGGTGCCGGAACAGTAGATAATGAGGTTCCATGGTGGGTCACGGATGTGATGTGGACTGGTAACATGTGCACATTAGGTGAGAGTGGTGTTCCTTTTGACAAATAACCCCTACACATACTGTTGTGTAACTGTCATGGAATGTATGTGGGTTGTAATAGTCCACACAATCCCAGAACATGTCCAACAGCATGCATAGATATCCCCAATAACACAGAATGGCAGATGTGTAGCAATCACATAGCAAGCATACCACATGCATATGTGGAAACATAGTGGCAGTGATAATGGCATGCAGGTGGAATACTCTGTAACAGCCCAGCAACTCTAGTGTCCACACAGGGAGCATGTCTATACACACATAGCAGAAAGTGTTGTACAATACAATATATGTCCCATTGGTAGATAAACCGGAGACATACCACTTGCATTGTGTGAACATTAAGTTGGAGCTGATATGGTGATGTGAGACTGATATGTGTATTGTATTATGGTAAACGTACCATATGAGTTGCTCAGACATATTTCCATCTTTATGTCTTTCAGGGAGTATGGTGCACCCGAGGAATCCCACTTACAGTGCAGCTGAGGATGACATAATACTCACCAGCATCATTCAGAACTACCAGCTGCTGTTCTCAAGGACAAGCCAGAACCAGTATGAGCATACTGCCATGTGGAAGGATGTGGTCCGCAGGGTGAATGAGGTAGGGATGCACAGCTATACATATGAGCAGGTCTGCCATCATTGTAGTGACCTGTTCCACCATGTACATCGTCGTGCTGCTGCCATGTGGGGGGGGATAACATCAATTCCCCCCTCACCAGAGTGGAGGAGCTGGTCATGAACCTGGTCGCATCTGCCCGCCTACAAGAGCTACAGACATATACAATCATGGAAGTGGGTGCTACCCACACACCAGACATGGAGCATGCAGGTAAGGTTCCAGGGCATATCAGTAGGCCACTGTTGTGTATGCATCTGTACAGGTAGATCATGCATATGTGAGATGTGGAGTCTGTTGCTGTGTAGTACTGATAAGCAGTTATGCATAATCTGTAGTACTGTGAACTTTAGCTGTTGTTTTACTGTAATATTACAGCCACCCTGTAGCAATGCAACAGCTGTGGCTACAGACATCGACGCTATCTCATCTCAATGTAGGTACCTCTGGGATATCAGCAAGGCAGTGGCCAGATGCTGGTGAGTATGGTTTAAGGTTATGCTTGGCAATTCACTGTGCATGTCATAACTAAGGTGTAGGCCATGCACACATCTAACACACATACCCATAATGCATGCTGTACATGTTCACTAACAGAGCACACACCTCACTAATGGGATTACCAGACTCAAACACATGCAATACACAAACAATCTCAGACAACTGCGGCTACACTCCAGTGCACATTTCCCAGGCACAGCTGACATCTGCTTAACATACACAGCTATGTCATACACAGAGCAGTTGAACATGCTACAAATAATGAAATCCCACTCCCTTTGCAAGCACATGCTCCAGGGTCCTAAACATCATCAACACATTACACAGAACATACTGGAGGGATAGGGCCCTGTCCTGGGGAATTCTCACATTCTGGAACAGACTACCCATTCATGTCAGGCAATGCTACTCATTGGCCCTCTTTACAAAAACACTTGACAACTGGATGGGAAATGGGAAATTCACCCTGGGTAGTACATCTGTGTCACAGCCTGACAGGGGCACAGGGAAATAACATTATTGGGTGGTGCATGGCTGGGAACCCCTGTGGCTAGGCTTATGTAGCCCCAGGAACAATAGACCAGTACTCACCTATGAACCTATGTGTACCACAGGCAACATCAGCCAGGGCTCAATACAGATATGACCTGCATAATGGTGGAACATTGCCAAAGCCATGTGTTGCAATGTGATCTGATGTACCAGCACCATGTTGTGGAAGTGCAGGAAGTTGCAGTTATGATGCATGTGCTGCACAATCCACACCTCACCCCAACCCAGGGATGACATCCTCATCTGTACAATGCTGGTGCCACTGTACACCTGCATGTTTGCCCTGCATTGGCAGGGAATATGCCAGTACACATGGTGTTCCTACTTTAGGGTACTGCAAAATGACACACATCTGTAGGCCACAGATGTCGAGCATTTGCAATGGAGCAGGAGATGGTGAGGATGTGTCATCCTGAAACACAACAGTGCACTGGAGGGGAGAGACAAACACACTGAGAATGTCTCTATCTGCACACAATCAAGGTCAGGAAGTGTGGCAGACATAACCATGACTCCACGGCACTAGTGATGGTACTGTATGATCTCTAAGGGATGTGCACGTATTTAGCATGCAAACATGCAGGTTTGGGATACATTTGCAGGCCTGACTGACCAACTACTGGCTCATGATGATGACCCATGCTACTATACCCCTGCCAGGTATAGTGACTGCAGTAATACACATATCAGTTATTGCTACACACCATCATGATATGTGTGTGCACACATATGCACCCACAAATAGTACGCATCCCAACCAGCATCTGCACAACTGACACATATGGCCTGTAATGCAATTGACTGCCTAGGTCATATGTCACATATCAAGTATGTGTAGTGTTGCCATATGCAGTAGTGCTGAGCCATGGCATGTCATGGAAGAGAGTGCCATGTCAATAATGGTCTCTACACTCACCATAGGTACAGTAAATTGTGTCTGTGGTCGGTCTAATGGTATTCTATCACTCATACATGCACCACTGATGATGACATATGTGAATACACATCCGGCATTCATTAAACATCCAGAAACACACAGAGGCTGTGAGCAGCAGATGAAACATAACTGACACACAGATACACATCCTGCAATGGTGTGTACACCTATGAGGTATGGTACACAGTACATGCCAGGGTGCTGAACAGATGCACAGCAATGCTGTGGACATGGGTGCAGTGTGTTCCAGGGGGAGGGCCATCACCTACCAACAGAAGCCATGCATCACAGCTATATATAATATTGGTAACGGGGATTGACTACAGTTGCACTGCATGCTGTTGAGCACCACATCCTGCATGCTGACATTTGTGTAATTCCAGGTTTGTGTGTGATACTGTACTACACCATCATCTGCTATTGTGTGTGTTATGGGGGTGCTGGAGCTGTCTGTAGGGGCTGTCTGGTGGAGTGTATGGGTTGCCATGTATGTTGACTGCATGTGTGTATGCCTGTGTGTGTGGCCCTGTTTGCATACATGTGTGTTTTTGTGTGTGTGTGTGTGTGTGTGTGTGTGTGTGTGTGTGTGTGTGTGTGTGTGTGTGTGCATGTACTGTTTACTGGTGATGTACAGTTTTTACAGTCAGTTCTCTGTTTTCCCCTCACAGGTGGCGAGGTGGGGCTGGATCCCTCCCTCAGGGAATCTGATGTCACTGATACAGACAGTAACCATGAGGATAGGTGTGTTGAGGCACAGGCAGGGTCATCAGGGGCTGCCGCTGGGCCACCAATTGACATCCCACAAGTGTCCACCCCATCCACGCACACAGTCACACTGCCTCTACATACCTCATCACCATTGGCCTTAGCTGAGGGATATTCTATGGTTGGCATTGGTCAAGACAGTGTGGTATCTATGGCACATGTGTCAGGACACAGAAGCCATAGCCAGATGTCCAGTGGGGTACCACATAGGCAGATGTTCAGGGGTACTCATCGGAGCACTGATGGTCATTATGCCCCTGGCAGATGTGCCACATCTATATCAACCACATGCATGTTCCAGACTGTCATGGAGACACAGGCATGAATGGAACAGTACACCAGACAGGGTCTAAGGGCACAGAGGGCTCATCACATCTCTGTAACTGACAGCATCCATGACCTAGCAAGTGCCATTTGTAATTATACCGAGGTCATGGATAGATGGTGGGGTGAGACTTTGGATCTCATCCACAATGTCATGTCCATGCATTAGGACAGGGTGGGACGGTTGTGACAGTCACATGGATGTATGCCAGCAACACCAGCAGCTGGAGGTCACCGTGGATGTCCCACCATTCACAGCCGCTCCTGTAGTGGCAGTATCAGCCCCAGCACTGTAGGGGGGGGTGCTGTCCACAGACCATCATAGCAGACAATGTGCACATGGCCCTGGCCAGTCCCAGGAGGGGCCTGGATCCAGTGGATGTCTGTCAAACACGGGGGACAGTACCCAATCTGGCTTTGTACCTGATACTGCCTGTAGCATCCCTGCCAGGCACAGGTCCCATATCAGTGGCCGGAGATGGTGAACTGCAAACCCTGCTAGGTAGAGTCTGCAGCTGTCTCACAAATCCCCATTTAGGGCAGCCACATGGTAGAACTGTGTGCATGCAGACACACACATATAAACAACAAACCTAGAGCAACCACATACCTGCACACATGACATCACCATTGGCCCATAATAGTACTTAGCCCCCTCACACACACACACACACACACACACACACACACACACACACACACACACACACACACACACACACGCACACACGCACACACACACATTGTCAATTGTATGGCTCAGCCTAGGCCTCTGGCAAACCAACAACACACCCTGTGCATATGATGATACTTGTGTCACATCCTGTCATCTGTAACATCGATGCAGGGACAGGCTAACATGGTGCTGATGCACAGGGTGACTTTACAACAGTGTAGCAATGAAATGCTGTATAGCATGTTGTCAGCAGTAAAGTGAAATGCTACTATCTTGGAAGATGTAGCTGTGCAGCCATGATGCATTATAGCTGTAATTAACAATGTTGTATTGTTTTCACCATTATCTATTCTGATTGTGTTATGTTTGTCCATGTGCCACATGGCTGATGGGTGTAGTGGTGTCAACAGGCCTTCTACAGTGGACACCAGTAAGTGTAGTAGGTGGTACACATGACATGGCTGGGTACAACACACAGAGCCTCTGGTTTGGATGCAGTACAGATACAAGACTATACACATGGAGGTATGTCCCAGTGCAGGTAACACATCTGTTGCCCATGTAATCCCACCAAGACAGGATAGGCAAAACCACACATTGCTATATATGCAGTCTGCAATGTGGATGACATTGAACATGCTAACAGCAGGGTGTATGTCCCTTTCCCCACTCTACTGCAATCCTCACCTCAGCAACATGAGTGTGCCAATGCCGGTGGCATAGCCCTATACTTAGGAGGGTTTGAGGCACTCAACTACTGTGAATGGTGTAAACAACAATTAATGACCTGATAACATACACTGTACAGTATTACAGACAGCTATGTGGGGTATAGATGCAACAGTAACTGCAATGATGATGGATGTGTCCACAACAGCCACACCCAGTGAGTTATAGCAACCCCAGTAGTGCTGCACACCTCTAAAGTGTGGAGGAGGGCATTAACACATCTATGACTTGTGATGGAATGTATGTCCATGGGATGGCACCTGTGGAATGTTGGCATTTGCCAAGCAGTCCTGGTGGAAACATAGTCTGTGAATGGAGGTAGATCCCTTAACATTGACACACATTCCTACATGTGGGATGGTTTACAAAAGCCTGCTATGATCTATATAGGCATTGTGCACCTCCTAACCCTCATCTACACCTGTCATGATTGCGTCAAGGAGGTATACCAGGTTCGGTTTGTATTCTCTGCCTTTGACAAGTCCAACATCAGCGGGGTGCTGTACATTGGCCATGGGTTCATTGTTATGTTTCATGTCCCTGCAGACCAGTGTCATCAGGCTACTGGGTGGTAGTTCCCAGCTGACATGGTAGATTTGTGGTCGTCCTTGCCAACATTGCTAAATCCATTGTCAGGTGTAGGCCTGTTGGATTGTATGAGGGATCCCAGCTACTTACTGTGCCTCCCCAGGGGTTCCCCCAAGCATGACACTTCACTTGACTGTTCTGCATGATATGTTAGTAATGCCAGCCTGACATCCTACAGGTGGGATGGAGTACTGTTAACATGTACTGCCCTTGTCGTGTAGGGTCCTGGTTATGGGATCTGCTAAAGTTGGTAGTGTGTTGTAGGCCAGACATGTTTGGCTGTGGGGGGGAATACCTATCTGTGCCAGATGTATGTTGTTTGGGTCTCTCAAATCCATCAATGGTGCATGTGGACATATATGTTGTGGTTATGTTCCCAATTTCATCTACAGATGTATGTCCATATATACCTATATATATATATATATATATATATATATATATATATATATATATATATATATATGTGTGTGTGTGTGTGTGTGTGTGTGTTAACCTTTGAAAGGTAGACAATCATTTCTTCGAACGGCCCTTTCTGCGAACTGAAACGACCAATCCGTCATTTCTAATTGCACCACAGTTCAAAGCTCAGCAGATCTAAAAGCAGCTTTGCTGATTCTCGAACTACAAGTTGGAATACATTCGCTCATTGCACATTCTATGTATTTATTGCAATATTGTGCAATGTTGAAAGCATACTTTCAGCATTCCTGCTTTCGGAGACATGATTTTCTCCCTTTGAAAGGTGAATCATATATATGCTTACATATATGTATTTTCTTTTTTTTCAAAACAGGTTTATTGTTTTAACATATTGAGAAATATCATAACAATTTTATACAAGTAATTAAAAATAGGTATTATTATAATATTCAACAAAACAACTAAAGTATTTACAAAGACATCCACTACAATCAGATCAATTAATTAAACTAAAATACCATGTTATTAAAATTAAATTTTTTTTAACAAATTTTGTAAATTATCCCATACAATATAATAAGATGTTTTTCTATTTGTTCTTGTCCTAATTGTGTTTATCTCCATATGGCACACTATATTCATAACATTTTTAAATTCATTGAACGAAGGAGGTGTATCTGAAATCCAATTTCTAGTTATTATTTTCCTAGCCACTGCTAGAATAGACCATAACAAGGGAAGCTTAACCTTTTTAACACTTTGAGGTACAGGTGTGTTGAATAATATAAGAGATTTAGAAATAATGAAATTATCTGTAAAAAGAGCCTGCAAAAATTCATTAATTGACTTCCAGTATTCTTTCAATTTTATACAGTCATAAAACATATGAGCCCAGTCAGCATTAATTTCTACATTACATCTCTTACATAAATTATCTTTATTATTTATTTTATTCATCATCAAAGGTGTATAAAAAGATCTATGTAAAAATTTCCATGTATAAAGTCTCCAGACAATGGAAGACGTAGTTCTATAAGCAGATCCAATATATATTGTTTATCTTGTTGATTTGGTGGGTCCCCATTAATAGAAGTGAAATAATTCCAGTATGAATCTACACTGTAAAAAGTTTCTTGTCTGATAATTTTATGTATGTATGAAAGTTTACCTTTATCAGAAACTTTATGTTGTAAATTTAATATCAAGTAATCAATCAGTGTTGGAATAGATTCTTTAACTGTTATAGACATTAGATCTATTTTATTAATGAGATGTTGTCTAAAGGTCTGAACCTCTAACCAGCAAGTTTCTCTTAGATCAAATTCTTGTTTTAAGAAATCTAGATTTTTAACTTTATTATCAGATATCAACTGATACCAGTACTTTAGATCATTATCTATAGTTAAATGAGTTCCTTCAGAAGTAGATGACAAAAGCATACCCTGAGTATACATTATAGGAATACAATAAAATTCCATTCCCTATACTTATGGTGCATGAATATAAAGTTACGATAACTAATAATAATATTTAATGGGTAACAAACCATATGTTTAGGTGTAATAGGTGAAGTACAAAATTCCTTTAGTAACCATAACATGGAGTTATTTACAATCATATTTTTATGTGTTAAGGAGATTTTCATGAAGTGCATACTAATTAGCTCCCAATAATCTTTCCATTTTGTGACATATGACTGATCTATTAATAAAGTAATAACTTTTACAATAGAAGAGATAGTATATAAATTAAAGTCTGGAAAAGAAATACCCCCTTGAGACCAGCTATTAGTATGTTTCTTTAATGCAATCCTAGGTCTATTAGGTGCCCATAGGAAATTTAACATTAGTGTATTCAGTTTCTTGATAATTATTTTTGTAGGTGGAAGTATTATTGATTGTATTAAGTATAAAATCTTGGGGAATATTATCATTTTAATAATTGTAAGTCTCTCCTCCATAGTAAAAAACATATTATTCCAGGTATTGAAAAGATTTTGTATATTAAGAAAACAGGTATTATAATTATTATATATAATAGATTTAATATCTTTAGATAGTATTATACCTAAATAAGTTATCTGACCTGCATTGGGTACATATTTAGTAAAATCACTAATGAGAATATTTTTTCGTGTATATATAGGTAGTATTTTAGTTTTTCTTCATTGAATATTAAACCAGAAATACTTTTAAAATTCATCATTTTATCAAATAGAGACTGCATAGAAGAATTAGATCCTGCTGATGTAATTAGAACATCATCTGCAAAAGTTGAATTTTGGATGTTGTATTTTCATCTATTTCAAAACCCTCTATGTCAGTACTGTTTCTGATCAAATTAGCCCAAGGCTCCATTACTAAAGTGAATAATAGTGGAGAAAGTGGACATCCTTGTTTTGTACCTTTAAGAATGGGTATTTTTTGTGAAACATATGTTCCTACCTTAATATAAGCCAACGTTCCTTTGTATAAATGCTCAATTAGATTTACAAATGCATCTGAGAAGTTTGTGCACTTCATTAAGGTAAACAGATAGTCCCAACTTACTGAATCAAATGCTGAACTTATATCAAGACTAATAAGTGTTAAATCTTTCTTTTTCCTATTTACAAAATCTATTAATGTTAAAGTTCTTCTTATATTATCAAAAGTATTTCTATTTACAATGAAGCCTGTCTGATCTATATCTATAATGCTGGGAATGATTGTCTTCAATCTATCAGCAAAGATACTCATAAACATTTTATAATCAACATTAAGTAATGAGATGGGCCGATATGAAGAACATCTAGTTGGATCTTTATTAGGTTTCAAAATTGGCGAAATAAATGTATATTGCCAAGATGGGGGGGTTATTAACTCAGATTGGGCCAAAATAAAAACCTTATGTATTAATGAATATGTATTTTTAGAAAGGATTTTATATATCTCTGGCATAATACCATCATTACCCGGTGCTTTGTTTGATTTAAGCTTATTTATTTGTGTAATAACTTCTGTATATGAAATACTCTTGTCCAATAGTTTAATCTGTTGTTTATTTAGCTTTTTATTCATGTTTGTGGTTATAAACTCCTTTATTTTATCTTTAGGTTCCATGTTAATGTTATTATGGTTAATTTTGTGAAAGTGATTTCTAAATTCATCTAGTATTTCTGGTATACTAGAAACATTCTTCTTTTTCCTTAGAGAAAATATTTCTTTGATATGGTTTTGTTTATTCAACCTTTTTGTTTTATTTTTAAGTCTATGTAAGTATTTGGGGCTTATTGAATAAGACAAAACTTGTATTTCTCTAAAGTTATTTTAACTTTATGAGTTAAAATTTCTTTGTATTTCTCATTTAGTTTGTTTATTTCTTCAATAACTTTCTTGTCCATAATATTTTCTTTATTATTATGTTTATAAGAGTCTAATTTACTTTGAATATCTAACAATTCCTTATCCCAAGATTTCCTTTTATTATTATACCATCTGATACTTTGTCCATATAGATATGATTTTAAGGCATCCCAAACATAAACAATGGAGACTTCAGGAGTATTATTTATGTCTAAAAATGTTTTACTTCTGAAAGTATATATTCTTTATAGTCTTTTAGTTGAGTTAAGTATGCTGGTATCCTTTTGATCTGAACATTATGAGTATTTTTTATCATGAGTTCAAAAACAATTGAATTATGATCAGATATAGGACATGAAATGATTTTGGAATTAATTAAATCTGTTACCATCTGGTTAGAAATAAAGACCCTATCTATTTTTGAATAAGTTTTGTATCTGTTAGAAAAAAAGGTGTATGGTAATGACTTTGAATCTATCTGATTATTAATATCATTCAAATGATAAGAATTAGCAAAATCATTTAAATGTTTTGCATTAGATGTAATTCTTCTTTTCCCTATAGTGGTAGTATCACTTTCATGTAGTATACAATTAAAGTCACCAGCTAAAATAATATATTCTATAGAGAATGCTATGATCTTATCAAGATGATGTTTCACTGTATTAATACCAATTCCAGGTATCCAATATACATTAATTAAAGTGTAAGTCTTCCCATTAATTTGTATTGTTACCATACAAAACATTCCATTGTCATCCTGATAAGACTTAATGGTTTTAGGAATGGGTATACTTTTATTCCATAAAATAGCCACTCCTCTTTTTTTCTGAGTGTGCTCTGAACTAACCAATACTGTATATTTGTTTGTGGCTAGTTTATCAATATCTTTTTTCAAGAGATGGGTTTCTTGCAGAAAGACTAAGTTGTCCTTATGTAAATTAATGTATCTTATTAGGCTTGCCCTTTTACATGGATTATTCAATCCATTAATGTTTAAAGAAATTCCTTTTAAAGATGTCATTTGGCATTTTTAAAACTTAAGAATCTTATGATCAAAATAACAAATAACAAGATAAGTAATGTTACATCTCCTCCTTTAGGTGTACCTTTAAATATAGCTGTATTTATTGAATCTCTTATGGGATTTGTATAGGATTCAATTTTGTTTGTAGTGACAATGAATGTACAAAATATATTGTGGATGTCAAAACTATATACAAATAACAATGAACAAGTAAAAATAATGTAAGGATTAAACTTTGCATCCAGCCTGGAGTTATAAACTCCAACTTAGAGTAGTATTTACCACTCAAGTTAACCCCCTACCCTAAGCAGCAGTACCTTAGCTACCACCTTATCAATTTAATACTAGTTATATTTAACTGAGGTTAACAGTTTTCAGTTCAATTATCTAGCAAGACAAGACTACACATTTGGTAAAACAGCATCATATAAACTAAAATAAACCTTTTTTTTTTTTTTTTAAACTGTTCATACTACTATATACATCCATGCAATATAAAACACTTGTATTCAAATAGCATTCAAATAATCTTGATGTTAGAAATCAAAAACTTTGGCTAATATGATTCAGACATTACATATATTAAGATGCATCTATTTTCTGTCATGTAAATGCAATTAACAGCTTCCAAAAAAAACCTTGAATTGCTTGTATATGAGCATTTACTCAAACTCATTATTGTCAATAGAATAAAGTATTACATATATGTATTTTCAGTGCTGTATATATGTGGACATATGGATGTATACATAGGTTCATAGGTTCATAGGTAGGTACTAGGCTATTGGCCCTAGGGTCTATACAAGCCTAGCCAAAAAGGTACCCTGGCTTTCGCCACCCAATAAAATTATTTTCCTGTGCCCCTGTCAAGCAGAACCACAGAAGTGATCCCCGGGGTGAATTTCCTATTACCCATCCAATCATCAAGATTTTTCTTGAAGAGTGCTAATGAGGAGCTCTGTTTGACATAAAATAGGTAGTCTGTTCCAGAGTATGGGAAGTCTCTGGGACAGGAATCTATCCCTCCAGCATGTTCTGTTTATTGGTGACAAATTTTAGGTCCCTAGAGCATGTAACTCGGAGGGATTGGAATTTCTTTAAGTGGAGCATGTCCAACAGCTCTAGGTTTGACAAAGCTTTGTATGTTAGGCAGCGATCGCCTCTGAGTAGGCGATATGCAACGGAATAAAGCTGGAGTTTTTTGAGACTGTCTGCATAAGGCATCTGTTTGAGGCCAGTAATCCTCTTTGTGAGGTATTTTTGCGGCCTTTCCAGTTGTTGTAGATGTCTTGTGAGGTACATACCAAAAGGGGCGTTGTACTCTATAATGGGTCTAATGAGTGATGAGTAGAGGGGAACAATGACCTCTTTTTTTCTAGATGAGAAACCTTTTGTGATGAGGTGTGCCACGTAGAAGGATTTCCTGACCACTGTGGTGATGTGATTATCAAAGGAGAGACTACTGTCCACCTTTGTCCCAAGGTCTCTTATCACACTTTCAGTGTTAAGTAGACTACTGCCTAAATGGTAGTTCATGGGTACAGAGTTTTTACCAAAGGGGATGACAATATATCTATAGATGTATGCATATCTATGTATATATGTATATATTGTCATATATATATATATATATATATATATATTTCTATAGCTATAACTACATATGCAGATATGTTATATTCCATTTAAATATGAATATATATATATATATATATATATATATATATATATATTTATATATATATACATACACACCACACACACACACACACACACACACACACACACACACACACACACACACACACACATACATCTACATGGTAGAATACATTTCCTGTAGTGTTGAATATCTGGCTGGTTGATATGTTTCTGAAGACATTAAATTGGTGTGTATCTGTCATGGATTAGTGGTAAATCACTTTGTGTATGGTGCGCAGGGTCCAGGTTTCGAGCCTTGCAGGAGTTGTTTATTTTGTTGCTGTGCAGAACACGGCCCGTTGGATACAGAGTGATTAAGGCACTTTAAAGCAGTTGTAAGTGGGTTTGTGTGGGTTTGCATGACAGTAAGCACTCCTAACCTCTACTTACGTTTTCATGCACTCAACTTCCAAATTGCTTAACCTGTGTAGGCAATGCTTAGCTCCTTGCAAACCAGTGCAAACCTTCTTACAACTGCTTTAAAGTGCCTTAATCACTCTGTATCCAATGGGCCATGTTCTGCCCAGCAACAAAATAAACAGCTCTTAGAAGGCTCAAACCATGGATCCTGCATTGACCCTGCACAACCCAGACAAAGTGATGTGCCACTAAGCCATGACAGATACACAGAAATGTAATGTTTTCAGAAACATATCATCCAGTCCTGTCATGCAACAGTACAGAGAATGTATACCATTACCTAGATGTCTGTGTGTGCAACTATATTAAAATCTAAACATATACAACATATCTATCTATATGTATATATATATATATATATATATATATATATATATATATATATATATATATATATATTGTTTTGCTAACTCTATATACATATATCTCACTATATATGCACATATATACATGCATATGCCTAAATCGACACATATATGTGTCTACATCCATATGTCTACATATACACAGCACATTACATATGTATACGCTGATATAAATCTATGTAGGTCTATACAGACATAGTTATATATATATGTTAGCAGATATATTATATATATATATATATATATATATATATATATATATATATATATATATCTGTATAGGTATATATGGCCATACATCTGTAGCTAGCAATGGCAGATTAACAAATACACATATGTCCATATGCACCATTAATGGGGTTGAGAGGCCTCGCACACTATATGTCTTGTACGAATAGGCATCCCCCCACAGCCAAACATGTGCGCCCTGCAATACACTAACAAGTACAGTCTGCCTCCCATAGGACATGTAATATGTGGAAGCCATCAACATCGATACACAGACACAGATATGCAGATACAGATATATATATATATATATATATATATATATATATATGGATTCACTTTATAACCTCGAAATACTGAAATATCGAATTTCAGTATCTCGAGACTATAAAACCAAATCCACAGAACACCGACAAAAAAACCCGCGAAATTCACAACACCGAAAAAACAGCACACACCGTACCACACATACACCACAACACCATCACAACATAAACAAACAAAACTACAAACATACACAACTCATACACACATAAGCAGGGGGCAAGCCCCCCTGCACCCCCCATGTGTGGGGCTGCACCCCCACAACCCCCTATTTATATATACTAACTCCGAGATCGCACAAACACAAAACAAAAGCCAACTCACACACGCATATTCTCCAACCCCTCACACACACATCAAACACATCAGCACACTCACATACACTCCAACTCCCACTCAAAACCATTAGCTCAACACTGGCCTACATCTCATATGGGGGAATGCACATGTACCTGCATATATAGCAGGCACAACAGCCATACAGTACAGGGTAAGATACACCTGTGTGAAAGTGCATAACCACAACCGATTTGAACACAGCCATGGCCACATATGGTAAGCTAGCATAATATTACATATATGGACTATCTGTTCTACACCATCCTCATATGTGCCACTCACAGAATGACCCTATATATACTGGGCTGTTACACAGTTTGGTCTGATGGCTGGCTGTGGTATGGGACATGTGTGTATATGGCTCTACAAACATGTACGGCAAAACAATACCATACAGTGGAGCAGCATGTAACATCAGATAGAAGGGGAGCTAGAACAATGACATCTACCACAGTCTGTACACAGGCTAATGTACATATTAACAATACACACACTGCCAACATTCACCATCACTACACAGACCTCAGTACTGTACAAACATCCACAGACTGTCCAGGTTATGTCATGAAATATAACCCCTACTGTACATGACATGTGTAGCAATCTGATATGTCACTGGCTTGTTATCAGATATGATGACACTATTAATGGTGTACAGCACTTATGCACCACTTCATGCATGACATATGTGTAAAGGTTGACAGAGATGTGGCTGACAGCACATACACAAGGCCAGTATAGACATGTTGCTGTGATAACCTCATAAATTTACCATTTTAATGGGGTTTGTTGCAACATATGTCCTATGAGGGATATAAAGTCAATAACTGTCACGGCCTTCACCATCTACAGACTGCAATCCTCACAGTACCTTCTGCATTCCACAGATAGATGCACCGTGGCTAATACATGAAACCAAAGGCACAACACTGCCCAGCCTGCAGATGACCCTGCAGATGGGGATTCCTCATATACATGGAAATGACATGGCAGGTATTGCAACATGCATGACAGGCATATCCAGACAAACACTGTTAAACCAACATTGCTCCAAATGCAGTATAGCAGCACTTATAGTCTGTAGTCAGGCCAGGCTCATCCTCCTCCTGTTTGTTGCCCTCTTTCCACAATGTATGTTGTTAGAGGTAAATTCCCAATCCATCTGAGATGCTGTTTGCCAAACAACAGATCTAGTTCCTACTCACACTGACTGAAAAGGGCCAACACCACCATGATGTTCCTAGGTATTGGAGTGTGGTTCCATGAAATTGGCTATGGGAATGTTACCACAGCTGTTCCACATGCAATCAGCTAGGGGAGGGCTGCAATTTGTGCAAAGGCCAACAGCTGATCATGAGCATCACTTACTATGCACATGCTGCTGCCTAAGCAAAGCAGGTATGGGTCTCCCCATCCACCAGAGAGGGAGTGGGGGAGGCAGACAGAGGCAAATACATGTCAGGGAGAGGTGGGAGAGTAAAACTGAAGCATGTTTGTGTCACACACCTACCAGCACAGGGTATCAAACCCCCAACTATGCAGTGCTATCATAGCTTGATGCAGTTATTAGATGCACCATATGCATTACCTGCTGTGGAGCACTCAGAACACATATGTGATGGTGAGTGACATCTGCAACAGGGATATGGTAGATATATGGTAGGTGACGTACATGTGCCTGTCTGCATGAACAGGTGCCAGCATCAACAAAGGCACACTTACACAGGGACGCACACACATTGACACACTTGGCAGGGCCAGGAGTGCAACTGATCACTAGTGGGATTGCCACAACACATCAATGTGCAGGTATTACATGCACCACATGGGTCAAATGGAGGTCGTATGGGTAAAGAGTATGAAGAGGTGTCAGATATCAGACAGCAGATTACCAAACCAGGACATTTGTACTGCGAGTGACTAGCCTAAAATGCATTGCTCCCTACACAGACAGTGAGACACACACAAAACCTCCACATCTGACATGCGTGGGTATAGAGCCCCTGATCTAGGTCTATACCACACAACAGCATGAAGCTATGGGACACACCACAGAGATTACTAGTGAAGTCCTTCCCCAAAGGTGTATTTCACAATGAATGACATCAGCAGGATTACCAAAGAAGGGAATTTCAACTGTACTGCGAGTGAGTAACCTAAAATTCATTGTTCCCTACACAGACAGTGAGACACACACAAAACATCCACAAGTGACATGTGTGGGTGTAGAACCCCTGACTGAAATCTATACCACACTAGAACATGGAGCTGTTATGGGACACACAACAGGGATTACTAGTGAAATCCTTCCCCAAAGGTGTATTTCACAAAGAATGACATCAGCAGGATTACCAATGAAGGGCATTTCAACTGTACTGTGAGTGATTAGCCTATAATGCATTGCTCCATACACAAACATTGAAACACACACAAAACATCCAGAACTCCCATGGGTGGAGATGGAACCCTACCACAGTTCTAAATCGCACTACAGCAGTATGCAGTTTCAGGATGCGCTACAGAGATTACTGAGCTACAACCTTCCCAGAGGTGTATTTCTAGGTGGGTGACATCAGCAGCCTTGCCAAAGTTGAGTATATGGATTCTAAGGAGTGTGAGTACCCTAAAAATCATGGTTTTCTACTCAGTCAAATTCAAACAGAGACACACACACAGTTGCCAAGCCTCAGGTTGGAACATCTGCCTAATGACATTATCACACTGCAGCAATATGCAGTTACAGGACATGCTATGGAGATTACTGGGCTACACCCTTCCCAGAGGTGTATGTCTAGTCGAGTGACATCAGCCGCCTTGCCAAAGTTGAGTATATGAATTGTACAGAGTGTGAATAGCCTAAAAAACATTGCTCTTTACTCAGTTAGACACACACATTCACACATAAACACAGTTGCCAAGTCTGGGATTAGAACACCTACCTAACTACTTTATCACATTACAGCAGTACGCAGTTACAGGATGCACTATGGAGACTACTGGGCTATAATCTTCCCAGAGGTGTATTCCTAGGTGAGTGACACCAGCAGCCTTGCCAAAATTGAGTATATGAATTGTACAGAGTGTGAGTAGCCTAAAAAACATTGCTTTCTATTCAGTTAGACACTCACATTCACACAGTTGCCAAGTCTGGGATTAGAACACCTACCTAATTACTTTATCCCATTACAGCAGTACTCAGTTACAGGATGCACTATGGAGACTACTGGGCTATAATCTTCCCAGAGGTGTATTTCTAGGTGAGTGACACCAGCAGCCTTGCCAAAGTTGAGTATATGAATTGTACAGAGTGTGAGTAGCCTAAAAAGCATTGCTTTCTATTCAGTTAGACACTCACATTCACACAGTTGCCAAGTCTGGGATTAGAACACCTACCTAATTACTTTATCCCATTACAGCAGTACTCAGTTACGGGATGCACTATGGAGATTACTGGGATATAATCTTCCCAGAGGTGTATTTCTAGGTGAGTGACATCAGCAGCCTTGCCAAAGCTGAGTATATGAATTGTATGGAGTGTGAGTAGCCTTAAAAGCATTGCTCTCTACTCAGTCAGCCACATACACAGTTGCTAGTTCTGGGGTTAGAACACCTATCTAACTATTTTATCACACTACAGCAATACACAGTTACAGGATGTGCTACGGAGATTACTAGGCTATGATTTTCCCAGAAGTTTATTTCTAGGTGAGTGACATCAGCAGCCTTGCCAAAGTTGAGTATATGAATTGTACGGAGTGTGAGTAGCCTAAAAAGCATTTCTCTCTACACAGTCAGAGACAGACAGACACACACACAAACACACACACTCACACAATTGCCAAGCCTGGGGTTAGAACTACTACCTAACTAGTTTATCACTACAGCAGTACACAGTTATGGGACGCACCATGTAGATTATTGGGCTACAGCTCCCCCAAAGGTGTATTTCACATTGGATGACCTCAGCAGGCTTGTCATAATACTGCTATGGGGAGGGCGGTGTGTGCATGGGCCATAACCCATTCATGTAGGGGTTGACATGCCACATACGGGCACACATTGGGTCATATGTCACAGGTACATGTATACAGCTACTAGATGACTACTTCCTTGTACAGTCATGTTGCGCAGCTGGCACGTGCACCACATAGTCTGTAATGTGACAGATACTGATGGCTAGTATCTGCAGTGAGAGACATCTGCACCTCATGTGTTTGGGGCCCTTTGGCTGTGTGCTGGGTGGGACAGGCAGGAATGGCTCCTTGTCATAGTCACCCTCTTCCACACATCTATGTCCGTCTACCTTTGGCTTATTATAGTGTGTTGTTCTTACATATATGTCTGTATTCCTATCCACTATGTGTGCAAGGCAGGAGTGATGCATACTGACATGTGTCTCCACTAAGAACTGCGACTGCCAGATATGTATGGTCCACTGGTGTTTGCAGACATGGCCTTCATGTGTTTAAGTGTGTGAGGATGCCCAGTATGGCCATCTGTATTGCATGTGTGGATCAAGTCCAGGTAGTTTGTACTGCGGTGCTGACCTTTGTGTTGTACACCAACAGGTAGCATGCTGTGTCTGCAGGGTATCCATTGGTCATTTGGCATTGACTGTTGCTACATTTCTGCATAGCGATGGGGGGACACCTGACTGTTTCTACATTTCTACACAGGAGTGGGGGGCCCACCTGATGGTTACTATAAGTGTACGTAGGATGGGGGCACACCTGACACTTGTACACATTTTCTAGGACTGTACTGGTATGTCAGGTACTCCATTTCAGTCTGTAGTCTTACCTATCGTGCTGGCTAGAGGCATACCAGTGTACTACAGATCTTAGACTTAATTACCTACATATTAGTTTCTGACTTCCTAGCCTTCACAACTTACATCCAACTGCCTGGCCTGCTGTAGTCTGTGCAGGCCTGGGGGAGGGGTTACCCATAGGGCTCATTCAGAGGCCATAGTACAGCATTTGTTTGTGTTTGTCTACACCTGTCCTGCTGGCTGAGACTGTTATTGGGTATGTGAACCTTCTTGATTGGCATGTGTGGGTCTTATGGACACACATGTTGCTCAGCCCATTTCCGGCAGTGGGTTTTGTCACCCTGTGTAGTACTGGCTACTATGGCGACTCCAGTATGTGTTACATATGTCATGGTGCCACTATGGGTGTCTACTGTCTGCTGACATAACATTCGGCCACCCACTTCCTTGCATGCTCACATCCACACCATAGCTACAGGTAACAACACATACTACTCCATCTGGCAATTGGTAGGTTGAATGACTTACCTTGAGGGTATGCCAAACTTGAGGATGGTGCTGGAGGGCTGCCTATGTCGGATGCACATAGTACCCTCCCTATACATGGTTGAGCACAGGTAGTGTCATGTTTGGCATCCCTTTTACTGTTTGTGCGAGTCAGAGAGAGGTGTCATTCCCTGGGTCCATACTGTGTCAGTGCATATGCTATGTGTTGCCTTTTTGCCAAGGCCAAGGCATACTGGGCATGCTTCCTTCTGCCTACTGGGGCAGGTTCAGGTTGTTCCTCCTCCAAGTTACTCTGTGCCTGTACAGGTCCTGGCATTGGTGGGGAGCTATGTGGCCCTGCCCCATGCTGTTCCTGCTGCAGCTGTTTCCGCAGGATCATATTGTGTAGCATAGGACATACCATAACAATTTGGGCACATGTAGCTGGTGAATACTGCAAGGCTCTACTGGATGTGTCCAGACACCGGAACCATGACCTGAGCATCCCAAACACATGCTCTATTATATGTCTGGCCTGTGCGTGTGCCTCATTATGGCATTGCTGTTCAGGTGTGTGTGCATTTCTGATGGGTGTCATCAGTCATGGCTCCAGTGGGTACCCAGCATCCCCTACTAGGTGACTGTAGGGGATGTCCACATTGGCAAATTTGTGGTACAGCTGCATCAAGTGCCATATGTGTGAATCGTCATAGCTTCCAGGGCAGCCAGCACACACATTCATTATAATGCCCTGGGCATCACAAACAACCTGGCAGTTGATGGAGGGAATGCCCCTGCGGTTGATGTAGGCCCTACCCTGCTCACCGGATGGTGCTTTGATGCATATGTGTGTGCAGTCTACAGCACCCACTACCCCAGGGTGTTCTGCTATTTGGAGGAAGAGGCGCATATTGCTGGTCAATACCTCACTTGTGTTGAGGAAATATACGTGCTCACTGGCATGTGCTGACATGGCATCCAGGAATTGGTGGAATACTCTGGATGCTGATGCCTGTGAGATCCCCATGATATCCTCAGTTGTGCTTTGGGAGGTACCTGTGGCTAGTATACCTAGGCCTACACATACCTTGGTATCCACTGGGATGGGTTCCCCTCGGCCAGTTTGGTGTGTCAGGTGTAGCCGGCACAGCTCAACAATTTGCTGTAGGATGTCTCTGTCCACCTTATAGCACTCCACTATTTCCAGCTTATGAAGCCCCTGGTACATTACCCTGGGTCTGTACACTCTTCTTTGTCTCCTCACTGTGGGTTGCTCGGCAGCATTCACATCCTCACCACCCTCAGCCTCTTGCACATGTTATTCTATGTTGCCTGCTGCAATCCTTCTCATTTTGTAAGTTTGTTTGTTAAAATTTCCCCGCTTGTATACACCGGTGGTGTAGAGTGTGGAAAAACCAGTGGGAAAGGTGTTTGCTTAGTTTATAGTAGTGTTCTGGGCTAGGCTGGTCTGCTGTCTGTGTAATTGGCTGATTATGATACATTTTACTTACCGACTAAGCTAGTTCTCCTTGATTATCTTCCTACTGCTGGTTTCCCTTCCTATTGCCTTCCTGTTTGAGCTTGTGTGCATGCCACACAAACACAGTGCTCAGATGTGAATGGAGTTGCTATTACCTGTTTTTTTTTTTTTACACCTGGTGTGTGCTGTGCAAACATACGTACATGCTGTAAGCACATTTTACAGGATTTTGGCTTGTTCTGCCTGTGTACACCATGATTTTCTTGGTGTAAGATAGGACAGCCCTAGACACACCCCTTGCCTAAGCTTAGCTTAGCTTAGCTAAGGACAAACATGAGCCACAGTGCTCCAATTATCTTACAGCATGCCTGACATACCCCCTTCTGATGTCAGCTATGTCTAGGGCTTACACTCATGATTCTCCTAGTCCTATACTCTTGAATGCAGGCTTGCACTGACAGGGAATCTGGGATTCTCTATGCTTCCCCTCATTTGCATAGGATTGGCTGCTAATGCATAGTTACATGTCTCACACTGAGCCTCCCCCCTTAGCAACCATTACTTACTGGCCAGGTTGTCTTCTGCCTGCCATTGACTTGCATGGCAGAATACTGCTTTTAGTTAGAATGCTTATTTTAGGTTTATTTTATTATTTTTCCCCAATCCCGTTTGCACGCCGCTACCCTGTTCTTAAACAGGTGAGATCAGCGAAAAAAAATAAAAGTTGTTTTTTTTATTTTTTAAACATTTTGCAATGCCAATGGCTTTCTACTTGGCCATTGGCATGCTTCCTTAATAATATGCAGCCTTTATTTCGAGCTGTCATAGCTCTATTTTGTAGTTTGCAGAAATGTACTCGGTTACTAACCGAGTACATTTCTGCAGACTGCACTCGTCCTGCACTGACAGCTGCCGGTTTCCTGGATCACAAATTACCCTCATTTGCATGGGTTTTACCTGTAAATGAAGATAATTTGCATACAGGAGCTTGGTCCATGCAGGATTAGTCTAAGAGCTCATGTGCACGTCCCGGGAGCTCGTGCCTGGACCGAACGTCGGCCATATTGCCGAAAATAGCTCTTAGACTAATCCTGCATGCCCTACAGGGCTTTGTAAATCCGGGGGAAAGTCATGGCCTCAAACTCAATGCTAAAAGTGTATTGTCATTCCCTTTGGGAAAAACTCTGTACCCATGAACTACTACATAGGCGGTAGCTTACTAAACACCAAAAGTGTGATAAGAGATCTTGGGACACAGGTGGACAGTAGTTTCTCCTTTGATAATCACATTGCCACAGTAGTCAGGAAATCCTTCTACATGGCACACCTCATCACTAAAGGGTTCTCCCCTAGAAAAAAAGAGGTCATTGTTCCTCTCTACTCATCCCTCATCAGACCCATCATAGAGTACAATGCCCCGTTTGGTATGTACCTCGCAAGACATCTGCAACAACTAGAAAGGCCACAGAAATACCTCACTAAGAGGATAACTGGCCTCAAACAGATGCCATATGCAGACTGCTTCAAAAAAACCTCCAGTTCTACTCTGTTGCCTATCGCCTTCTCAGAGGCGACCTCTGCCTCACATACAAAGCCATATCAAACCTAGTTCTGTTGAACATGCTACACTTATAGAAACCCCAATCTCTCCATGCCACATGTTCCAGGGACCTAAACCTTGCCACCCCAATAATCAGAACATGCTGGAGGGATAGATTCCTGTCCCAGGGACTTCCCATACTTTGGAACAGACCACCCATTCATGTTAAGCAGAGCCCCTCATTAACCCTCTTTAAGAAGAATCTGGACGATTGGATGGGAAATGGGAAATTCACCCCGGGGATCACCTCTGTGGCCCTGCTCATAAGAGGCACACAAAAATAACCTTCTTGGGTGGCGAAAGCCAGGGAACCTTTTGGTTAGGCTTATATAGGCCCTAGGGCTGATAGCCTAGTACCTAGCTATGAAATGATGAACCTGAGTAGAGCTGTATCACAAGTGACCAATTTTAATATCATTTCAGAAATATAAAGACAGTTAGAATTAGTTTAATGAGAGAGACAGCACAGATTATTATGAAAACACAAATTTGTAAAATAGCTTTATCAGCTAACAGAAATGTATATATAATCATAATATATATTATGTGTTATAAATGATAAATTACCTGTCAAAAGTGAGATGTCTATGTGATAATTCTAGATGATTGTTGTCTATGTGTGAATAATAGGATAGCAGATAGGAGAGAAGGATGTTAATAGAATAAGTTTTGTGATGAGCAGAAAAGTCAAAGGTTAATAAGTTTATACTAGGCTAACTGCTTTTCCAGACCATTCTAAGCCTAGCCAATTAGTCCACTTGATGCTTAAAATTAACCTATCCCATTAGAGTTTAACTTCACCTATTTCCAAGATTTGTATTTATATATTCCTCTAGTGATTGTTACTGGATCAATACAGATATTTGGAGGGGACTTATGGGTCAAGATAAAGCATTTAGCAGTTGTCAATGTCCATTAGTAGTACAGTGATAGGATTCTGGGGTAAATTTCCTATTTCCTGTTTATTGATCCAAGCTACACTTGAATGTGAACAGAGATTAGCTTTGTGTTATGTGGATGGGGAGTCTGTTTCAGACCATTGTCATCTTTTGCAAGCTATACCTGTCTCACCATCCATTCTGTTAATATTGCTGAAGAGATTTAGGTCCCTGAATCAAATATTTCTGATACCATTTGACTTGCAGATGTGAAGTAAGTCCATCAGTAACATGTCATAGGATGCCTTGCATGTTAGACACAGGCCACCTCTTAGCAGTCTGTAAGAGACTGAACATAGTGATAGGGCTTTGAGGAGGTCCATAAAGGACATATTGCTTAGGCTTTGTATCACTTTTGTGAGATATCTCTACAGGCATTCCACTTATTGTATGTGCTCGGGCAGATACAGACAAAAAAGGGCATTCATGATTGGCTTAATTAGGACTGAATAAAGTCGAAAATGACACCCCTGGATCTAGATGCAATTCCCTTGTTTATGAGCTGCATGGTATAGAAGGACTTCCTTACCACAGTGGAAAGATGCCAGTCAAATGTTAGGTGACTGTCCACATAAGTTCCCAAATCCTGAACTACCGGGTCAACTCTTAGGGGAGTGCTGTCACTGTGGTAGTTCCTCAGGGGAGTTGACTTTCCATAGGAGAAGATAAAGCATTTTTTGGCATTTAGCTTTAGTCCATGTGTCTGGTGCCAGTTATTTATTTGGGACATGCATTGTAGAATGGCTTCACCAGCCTTAATGTGACTCTTTTCTGAATGAAGACTGAGATGCCTCCAGCTTTTTTCCTCTCTTGCACAGGGACTGGCCTCAAAGTATGGAAGGCATTATAGCCTTGTACAGCTATAGTACTCTTTACCATTTTAAACCACGTATCAGGCAAGGCACAGCTGTCCACTTCCTCCAGAGGGTAAGGAGACCTTGTAGGTAGTGGAGTTTCTTGTTTTGGCTCCTAGCATTGATCAGTAGTGCCTTCACATTTTCTTTGCTTGCTTCATTACATTGGTAGGTATAATTAGCTAGAATTGAGAAAAAGGCACTATGGGGTGATATTTAAAAGCCTAAAATAGACAGGTGCAGGCCATCCCTGGTGAAGCAGTATGGACTCTCAATCATATCCTTTCAGGCTGACAAATGTTGCACTCATTTTGAATGACACCAAAAACTAAGCCAATTATTGAAGACAATTATTTTTTACTCATATTGTGGCATCATCCTTGGATAAAGTAGAATGCAGCTCAATGCTAGGCTCAGACCTACCTGGAACACATAGTCTGAGAGTTCAATCTTTTACATCTTAAGTCATTGGCACTCACATGTACTATGACAAAGTGATAGTAGTACTTGTTGTTCATGGACTTAAGTGCATGCATGATCTGACAGATCCTGGCCCCTTTAGACAGTTAACCATCACGTGTTTTTTAGCCTGGTAAGAGGTACATTTGTATCTTACAATGGAGTCACCTATGACTAGAATGTTTGGTTTAGTGGATGGCTGCCTTATGGCCTTAGTATACATGACACTGGGACTCCTTTCCTTATACAAGGTGGTACGATCAACAGCTGGACAGTGTTGCTGATGGTGCGTTGTGACTGTGTTGTGTTTTGGAGTTCTTTAAGGTTTAGGAAAATTAACTTTTATACCTCAGCATATGAAGAATTTTGTGCAGTACAATGGCTGCGGTGAGGTGTGGTGTGTGCGTGGTGACTGCTGATTATCCTGATGTCTGAGGTGTCTGTATGTGAGCTTTTACCCTCCATTGCCTTTATATATATATATATATATATATATATATATATATATATATATACATCTCTCACACACAGTTATTATGCTGTTTGAGTAATAGATAATTGCCAGAAAGCATGGCACAATTCTTACATTGGTTCAAGATATTCATCTCAGTCAGGCTGCTACAGAATTTATGGGAAAATGCTGGTCCATGGTTTAGACAGGAAGTATTTAGGGGGTGTGGGGGTCTTTGAGTTGTGTTGGTGTTGAGATGCAGGAGTTTACTTTAGGCAGATTTATTAATGAGCATTTGGGAGGATGCCTAATTTCTTAGGGTGGGATGTACAGATATCGCAGGCAAGCTTTACTGCACTCAGAGGGTGATTAATTTCACTCATTGCAGGATACTGAAAACTCAAGTTTAGATTGCTAACATATGGATTAGGTAGGCTTCTTACAGAGAAAAAGGTGTTTGTACAGCAACCTGCTGCAGAGAGAGTCCAGTGGCAGTGGTTAGCTGAACACAGTTCTACAAAGCTTTTTCTCTTTCTTTCTTTTCTTTTTTTTTTTTTTGTTCAAATATTTTTATTAAGAAAAGTAATTGTTTGTTTATAGCAATAATATGAAATACAACAAACATAATTTTGAATAAGACAAAGCAAAGAAAAAAAAACAGCTATACACATTATTTACATAGGCCTGAAAAAAATCATAAAATGATAAGCCAGTAAAAACAGGTTTGCATAATAAACATAAGCTATTTCAGAAACAGCTAGTGTCTTTATGAAATGTCTTAGTATAAGAGAATAAACCTTTATCCAAGGATTATTAGTGAAAATCCTCAGGTATATTCTGATTTCTTTTGTTTTGATTTCTTTGGATATCACTTCTTCCAGGAGAGATAGGAAATCTTCAAAAGTTGGAGAAGTAGTAGACTTCTATTTTCTAGTTGTGCATTTTCTAGCAATCGCTGGTATTGTCCATAAAAGATACAAGTTGGAGTTATTCATAATAAAACCTTCATCAACATTAACAAATATTATTGTTTTGGATAAAGAGAACTTATCTAAAAATAAAGCTGTAAAAAATCTTCAATATTTTCCCAGAAATGATTTAAGCAGGGGCATTCATAAAAATGTGGAACCAATCTGTTTTGCAAGAAAATAACATCTCCAGGAAATGACATTTCCAGTTTTATTAACTTTAGCTATTTTCTGAGGGTTAAGAAAGCTCTGCATAGGAATTTCCATATAAAATTCTCCAATACTGACCCTATGATGTGAATTTTACAGAAGATAATAGTTTGGTATTATCTACCTGAGTATAATTGGGAAATATACCTCTAGTTATTGTATTCCAATGCTTATTAGTTAAGGTAGCTTTATATTTTATTAGAATACCATATAATTTGGAGATAATATTGTTGAAGTTAAAATTATTGTATAGTAATTCATATATATAGAAATTTAGAGGGGACTGTTCTATATACGATGAACTTTTAATGATCCTGCAAAGATCTTGTGAGTAATTTAATATGCTTGGTAACAGCAGCCAATCTTGTGATGGCAAATTATATTCCTTATGATATGTTGTGTGTGCAAAGTTTCTAGGTCTTTTAAACAATGTTTCCAACATATAAAGTTTTGTTCTCCCGTTCATTAAAAAGGTTAAAGTGTAACTTATCTGGAAAGTTTTTTTTGTGATTTTGAAAGGAACTAATACATTGAACCAAATTTTGATGAACGTGTTAGAATTTACAATTTTCCTAACGTTGTTAAAGATTTTGTTTAAAATGTTAGACTTTGTAGGTTTTGTAACATTATATTGTATAAAATGACAAATAAAATACCAAGATTTATTAGAAGAGTTACTAAAATACATTTTTGAAGACAGTGCATTTTCTTTTAATAATATAGCTAGATGTAGAGATGTAGAGATTTCCAATTAGAATTATAATTTGGATCATTCTAGTTTATAACATCTTTGAGTAATGAAGCTCTTATGTAGATATCAATATTTGGGAACGTTATACCATTTTGATCCCCTGATCTGATGTGAAGTATGTAAGCAATTCTATTTTTGTTAGGGAACCATGGAAAGTTTAGTAATAATCTAGTTATGTCTCTGATAAATTTTCTTCCAGGAGAAGTGTCAGGAGCTAAAACAATGTGCAGTATCTCTGGTAAAAGAATTATTTTAATAGCTGTAACCTATCTTCAAAAGAAAAGAATATGTTATTCCATTTACTTATGTGATTATTTACTAAAGGTATTATATTATTATAATTAATTTCTTTCATCTTTTCAGTAGTGTTGCTTAAAATTATACATAAGTAGTTTAAGGAGTTTTCTTCTTCTCCAATAATGTTTTAATTGTCAGATTGAGTTATTTTCTTTTTTTTTTAAATAATATGATTAGATTTCTGTTTATTAAAATGAAGACTTGATTTTTTTTTGGAAATGGTTTATAATTGCATCCAATTCATATAACGCTGTACTTGAATTGCATAAAGTAAGACATAATCAGCAAAAAGAGATATCTTAGAATTATAATGGTTATAAATGCTAATACCTTTAATCTGTGGATTATTTCTTATTAAGTAGGCAAAGACTTCTATAACAAGAGTAAATAAGAGAAAGGATTGTGGCCAACCTTGTTTAGTCATGGGTATGCATTTTGACATACAAGGACCCAGTTTAACATAGGCTAAGTTCTCTTTCTAAACAGCTTTTGTCATATAGATAAAATATGATGGAAATGCTAATACATTTAATATTCTAAAAAGATAGTCTCAGTTGACAGAATCAAAGACCTTTTCTATATCTAAACCGACTAACACAGCTTCTTCATTTTCTCTACTTAAGAATTCAGTGAGAGTTAGGATTCCTTTAATGTCATCACGGGTATGTCTTTTTATGTATATATCAATCCAGTCTGGTCATAATATATCAGTTTTGTAAGTGGAACTTTCATTCTGTCAGCATGTATGGACATAAAAATCTTACAATTATTGTTTAGAAGGGAAATTGGCCTTTAGGATTTATAGAGTCATGGGTCTTTTTTAGTTTTGAGAATAGGAGTGATCAATGAATGCCTCCAGGATGTTGGGAATCATATTTTTAGTTTGTACTTCGATTAAAGTTTTGTGAAGTAAAGATATAATGACTGCCGGGAATAGTTTGTACATTTCTATAATGATGCCATCTGCACTAGGGGCATTATTGGGTTTAAAGTTTTTAATCTTATCTTTAATTTCATTTAAGGATATTTGCTTATCAATGCTTGTTTTAAGTTCATCAGGAAGTGTCTCTAACATTATAGTAGATAGCTCTTCATCAAGAGAATTACTGTTTGTATTATTAGAGTTATAATGGTTAGTATACTAAAACCTGAAAGCATGAAGTATATCACCTATGTCTGATATTTCCTTATTAGTCTGTTCATGTGATATTTTTATAATGTTATTTGATTTAGAATGAAGTTTAGCTCTTACTGAAAGATTATGCATATGCTTTGAGGTAAGAGCATAAGAATTTAATTTCATCCTTTCTAATGCTAAATTTGTTCTGTGTGTTAGAATGTCTGAGTACTTTTTATTTAGTTCAGCTATTTTTTTAATGTCTGATGATTTGGATTCAAGAGTTGAAATTTGTGTTTGCTAACTTTGCATCTCTCTTATTCTCACTCCTTTAATTTCTTTTTATACCAAGTAACAACTCTGCCATAGCTATAACCCTTTAAAGCATGCAAAACCATTATTACATTAGTATCAGAAGTATTATTTACTTCTAGAAAGAGATTTAACTCTACTAAAAGCCAGGGTTTAAAATCTTTGATTTTAGTGATATAGACTGGTACTCCAGTTATAGAAGCTAGCTTAGTAAAATCTAACTGTATTTCCAGTATGAGGCAATCACTGTCAGATATGGGACAAGGGAGTAGAGAAAAAGATGAATGTTTTAATTTTAGATCATTAGAAACTAGGATTATGTCTATCCTTATTTGAGTTTTGAACCTATGACCAATATGAGAAAAATGTAGTGATTTATTACATTTAGAATTGAATGTATCATATAAGTTGAGGGAGTCAATCAATTTCTTAAAGGATTTTGCTGTGGATGTAAGCCTGAAAGGACAATTATCTGTGCTATAAAGATTGTCTAAGATGCAATTGAAATCTCCCTTACCTTCATAAATGTTAGTTATAAAATCAAGATGGTGTTTTGTAGTTGCCATGCCTAGCCCTGGAAACTAATATATATTAACTAATATACAAACTGTTGTTAAGTTTTAAAATGATGATGGCTAATAGCCCCTCAGGATCTTCATATTTATATAAAATTTGGGATGTATAACATTTTCCTTCCAATGAATCATAACACCCCTCCTTTTAGATTTATATGAAGAGTGTGCTACTAGTGAGTAATTATTAGGGTTTCAAACATTCTTTTCAGTGGATTTACAGTGAGTTTCCTGTAAAAAATGACTTGAGATTTATTGACTTTTAAATACCTTAACAGGTTTGATCTTTTCCTTGGATTATTAAGACTGTTAACATTTAAAGAAGTAAAAGATAAAGGCATAAATAAATATAGAAGTGACTGAGGTGATAATAAATGATGACTATTTTTTATTCACATAGCTCTTTCTATTATCTAAGGATGCCTGAGTATGAGCAAAAATATGTAATGAAATTGATATAAAATGACTGTAACTATGATATAAAACATTATATATTCAGGCCTGAATGCAGAAAAACAACAGAAAGGATAGTGCAAAATATATTATTGTATAAAATAATATTTCCCCAAAACAAACATGGAATTATTAAAATTCGTAGTCTGAGACATATGCTGGGATCAATCAAACTACTTTCCCTTACCTTCATAGCCATATCCAGCAGCTCTTATAAGTTCTATAAATGAGACATACATAGTAAACTAGTCTGAACAGCTTTGATTAAAATAAATGATAAGCAGTGAGGAAGTTATATGTACATTGTAAAGTTAAAACTTCAAAGAACAAATAAGAATCACCATACCACTTATGTGTAACCTACTTAGTTAGGACATGCTTTGTTCTAAAAAAATGCATTCATAAATTCTGAGTAAATAGTCCTGTTTACCTGAACTTATATTCTCAATGCAAATACTGAAAGGAGCTATCAAATTTTTTAGAATTGGAAATACAATAGAGTTCATTTACACATAATAGCTATTACTGGTTTACTATCAAATGCATGAAAATCACAACCGCGAACAATGATTTCTCTGACGTATATCCTCTACTCATGAATATTAAGTAGGTCGTAAGGTCGATGCAACAAGATTGACAATGTTCTGTCGATATTAATGTTGCCGGCTGCCATTGCAAGCCATGCTTTGTGTCCCTGCCTTGTATATGTCCTTTGGAATGGACGTACACATGAACGTCGACATACCGACTGTCGCTCCTACCATGTTCGAGGAGGAGCCTGTCGTGCAACTGAATGTCGACATTTTGATTGTAAACCACTATTACTATATACATATTACTAAGGTTCTAAGTATACTGTATAAATACACAAACAACCTTTACAATGTTAATTTGAATTCAACTTATCTGTAATTGTTAATACTAATGTTACACTAAAAAGAGTATTTTATAAATGTATCATATATTCTCACATACTGCCATTGTTACTGTGTTTGCACTTCCTCTAAAAGTTTATTAAACTTACAAAGCAAATCTTTTTATACTTACAGATCAATAGATGTTTGCATCTTAAAAGAAAAGGACTAAATAAATAATTACTTGCTGCAATAGTAAACTGAATTAAAATTATAAGTGCAACTAGTGTCAGAGTAAGATGGTGCAATGTATGAATTTTCTTTTTGAGACTAAATAAGCAACATGGAACAAAGAGATTAAAACTGTTTTCATATAACACAAAATAACTAGTTAAGACCATTTTAACTTAGTAAAAACTAGCCTTAATATTTTCTGCACTTCCAGGCAATCATGACCAGAAATGGGGTATACAGAGCATCAGTGCAGCCCTGAAAAGTTTCCCCTTGTTTCCTGTGTGTTACATCCAAATGAAATGACCAAAGAGTTTCTAAACCAACATGATGGACTCTGCATGGTTCAAACGAGTCCTGAGGCACATAAAGATAAGAAAAAGCTTCACGTTAGACAAAGAAGCATTTTTTAACAAAGTTCTGTGAATTATGAAGCTACGGGTACTGACTTGTCCGAACATGGGCTAAATTCTTGGCTAGGCTTGTAAGGGCCTCAGCGTCAATATCCTAGTAACTTCCTATGATACTATAATCCTATGAATATTTAAAAAAAGCTAAAAAAATTTGTGAATGTTTGCAGCTGTTTTCTATGTATTACCAAATGGCAAAACACATTAAGTACAAGGATTAACTGTTTTCAGGTAATTTTTGCTTGGACATGAACAAATAAACCAAATATGATTATATATCATATAATTATTATTGTATTAGACCAATTAATGAACTGAGCAACAAACTGCATTCAGAAATATGTAATTATATCAGTTAAACAGGAGAAAACTCCTATTGTGCTGCAAAGATAGACACTCATTTCATATTTTATAAATAAAGAGTAGGTTAAAGTTACTTGTGATGCATTAGGCTAATTATTATATTTCTTTAGAGTTGTTTATAGTTTTACAATACCATAATATTGCTAATAAATGTTAAAGGCAGCTAGTGTCTGGATTAAGGAAGCTTGCAGAAAATATATTACAGCATGGTAACTGTGAGTCAGTTTTGTTAATAAAAAAGAAATAAGATTTGACTTAGTAGAACTTTGAGAGATTTATTGCTGGTTGTAGATGTAGTGTCAGTCTTTTGCTTCATTTTTGCATCTATTCAAGTGTTTTTCTCAGATGATCTCTTTAATGAGGTGAAAGAGACTTCCATGTCTTCAGGGACAGAAATTGTTATTGTTCTTTATTAAAGTAGACACTTCATCTAGGCTATTAAATGCCCTTGCTCCATTAGGTAGATGCATTTTTATTCTTACAGGATACAAAATCTGTGTTTTTATATTGTTTTGTTTTAAAGGTTTAACAAAGGCTTCATTTTTTCCTCATGTTTAGTACTTTTGTGTAGTCATTGTAAAATCTAATGCAGCTTTGATTTTATTTTAAAGGGGCTTTCCTCTATGCAGCTTTTAATACAAGATCTTTATCTATGTAGGATAAAAATTTATGACTATTGACCTTGGTGCAGAAGAAGAGTAGGTTGAAGGTGGCTTACCTAGTGCTCTATTGGCTGTCTCTATTCCATAAGAAACCACTTCCTGCAAGGGATCCAAGAATTCAAAAAAGATATAATGTCATTTCCTTCTGCTTTTTCAGGGAGACCAAAAATTTGTATGTTGTACCTTCTTTCCTGGTTCTCAAGATCAACGGTTTATTTTGTAAACAAGTATTGTGTTTAAGTAGGAAGTCAGCTTTCTGTTCTTCTTCCTTAAGTCTCCCATCAGTATCAGTTAATGCAGTTTCCATGTCAGAAATTTTATTTTGATGCTGTTGGAACAGTTCCTTGAAGACTTCAATTTGCTTCTGACAGGTCTCCTGAAGATTTTCTAGATTTTGTTGAAAATTATCAATTTTTAAAGATAATGTCTGTAAGGATGAAGTTACCAGTTGCATCTCTTTCTTCAGTGCTGAATCTATTTGAGACTATTTGGTGCTGCTCATTTTTTATATATTTTGATAGGAATTTCTTTACGAACATTCTCTAAAAATTCTCCAAAAGATGTACTCTTAAAGTTTAAAGTATTATTGATGAGATTATGTAAAAGTCAGTAGTAATTTTTGACTGAATTCCTGTCTAAATAAATGGTTTTACAGAGCTTTGAAATTATGCTGCATTCATCTGGCCATTTTGGCTCTGCCCCTTCTTTTCTTCCTTTTTTGATGACTCACAAAATCAAGTTCCTTAATTCTACAGTATCATATTTTTCACATATCACACAAACTAGGCTTCCATGTGCTCTACCTATTCATTCCCATTGTTATTATTATTATTATTATTATTATGGAGTGCACAAATGTAAAACATTGCTTCACTTGGAAAGTTGCTGTGGCAGGCTAGCATGCAGTTCAGTAAAAGATCAACCAAACCTAAGGATAATAGAAAGATATTTATTCTGAATATTTATGAATGAGTTAGTGAATATTTCATTTTATGAGGTATAATTAAGAGGAGATGTGTCTTTTGATGAGAACGCACAAACAAATTCCATCTAATTTTTCTTACTTTCTAACAGTCAATTTGCAGTTGAAAGCACAAGCTGTACTTCAGGATTACTGAAAACCTCTCTTAATTTTAATACAAAAGTATTTCTGTGTGTTAACAAATTCAGAAGATGTCTAAAAAGGTTGTCTTAACAGTCCTATCTACAAAAATTACAGCACTGTGGAATTACTCAGCTGTCTCATTCTAATGGTCTTTCTTTGGTTGAATGCTGCATTAATTCTGTTGTGCAATCTACAATATCTGGTGAAATTGTTAATTCAACTGTATAAAGGCACACTGATGACAGCAAAATATTTTAATCAAGAGCAAGATGTTGGAAAATTAAAAAAAAAACACTTTCACAAAATTCCTGTCACCAAAAATTATATAGGGATATTGCTAAGCCAAAGTGTTTCAAGAAATACTCAAGAAACAAAGTAATGTGATCAAAACTGTTGTCCAGTATGTGAAGCACTTTTGTAACAAAGCACAATACTTTGATTTGTTAGAATTGTACTGTGTTATTACAGTGCAGTTCAAAGAACAGCTGACTTGCCCATGGGTGTGTAACCATGGAGTTAAAGTGGGGGATGGATCTGCATACCCCCCCCCCCCCGCGGAAGATGCAGATTGATGGTTTTATATCAATTTGTTGTCAAATCATTTTTTTAAAAACCTTTATTGAATTAAAAATAAATATGACTCAAGGACACAAATAATTCAGTGCTTTCATTTGTTTAATACAGAACTTCCTCAACCTTTATTGAATTATCAATTATGACATAGGCAAAGTTACATTTATACAAAAGTAATCAGATATAAAATCACACTCTATTAACACGTTATCATTTTGGTTTAATTTTAATATGCCTACTCTTTATTTTCTATTGGCCTTCATTGTTATTGTATTTGGAACTGACACGGAAGACTTTATTGGAATTCAGAATTGCAATACTCTGGAATACCTCAGTTATTCCATGATGCATAGGCATCACTGAATTTCCAAAACCAGGATATAGCACCATCTTTTGATATTCTGCTCAGGCTGGGTAGAAATTTTCAAAGTCTTTCATTACACCAGGCCAATAAAAATGCAACTGAAATTCTAGGTTTGGTTTTGTTTATCCCAAGTGTTCTCCCAAAATAAGGTGTTTTAAAGTATTTTGGAAATAACAGATGGCTCAGTATTTCTTCTTTGTCTTTGCTTACCCTTTACAGCGGGTCATACTTTAACTTATGAGATGGGAACAAACTGCTCCTCTATTTGTCTCTCTTGTGCTGGCTATGTTTTCTCTGGCCATAATTAATATGCTATCCTTTCACTGCATGTTCTTAAAATTTTTAGTACTAATCTGAAAATCTGCTAATTCAAGAAAATGGTTGTCAATATACTGACAGAAGCAGACAGTGCAGACTTTTTCTCCTAAGAATATAGGTTTAAGTGTTTCTTTTTCTTCTAGGTCTTCCTCCTGAAAAGACAGCTCATATTTATTTATTTATTTAAATTTGTTGACCGGGAGTGTCCGACTGGACGTAGGTCCATTTTCAGCAGAGGCCTGGGGAGAAAAGCTCCACAGTAAAATAGACAGTAGTTACATTGGATTACATAGCGATTAACAATTTAACATAGCAATTGCTGGTTCATGGTTATGACTTCCTTCTGCCATTGATTTTGAATTTCATTTACATTTACTTCAGTCACTTCTGTCTCTTTTCTGTCTTTAGGAACCTGCTGCTGATACTCTTGTTTCTGACTGCCATCTATTTTGATAATACAGTGGGAAATAGGATTCTATTCAGGTTCATTTTTCACTTTCCCTTCTCTTAGAGGGTTTATAACAATGGACTCTTGATCTGTGTTCTATATGGACATGTTGCATAACTTAATGGCTGGAATCTTCTGTCAGGAGTCTGTGTCATGCAATATGGGCATCTTTCCAATGTCTGTGTAAGCTTCTTTCACTAACTTAACAGCTGAAAATTGCTCAAAAGCCTCAGTAATGGGATTGTAAATATATACAGGTATTTCTACCTCTTCCAGCCAAAGTCAGAGTCTCATCTCTTGATTTTCTGGACTTATCCTTTATCAGGACTGTGTAGTTTTAGTAGACTCTCATGTTGCCATTGCCCTCCCCATTTTTATTAGGTGTATATTCAGCAGATATGCTTACTTAGTAATGTGTACATCTGCTACTGCTACACCCCCCCCCCATTTTTACTTGGGATATATTCAGAAAACAGGGTGTGTCCTCTCTTTTCATGATTTCCCTAGTGCTGTAAACTGGGGGAAGGTTTGACTTTTTATAACTTCATGTGTAAACTACAAACTAAAGTCACAAAAAGTAATACTTCATCTAATAGTATCTGAATTCCCACATGTTATAGGATATTCCTTCATATTTCCATGAACATATACTAATTCCACATTTATTGCATAATTTGTTTAATATTGGAAACATAAGATTCTTTAATAAGTGCAATCATACGTAATAACCATCTTGGTTGTCTCCCATTGTTTCCAATCAATTAGTACAGCGCATTTGGATAACAGTTGTATCCCAATGACAATCTGCTGATTCAACAGTTCTAGTTGTTACTATACTGCATTCCCTTGGCATATTATTATTATCAGCATGCTCGTAAGAAATCACATTTTTGAGAGACATAGCATTATCATCATTAGTTACACTATGTAACTCAGTGGTCAGGGATCTGGGTACACATGTAGACAGCAGTCTTAACTTCGACCACCACCTGGCCACTTTGGTGAGGAAATGATTTTATGTTGTGCTTTTATGTTGTGATTTTATGTTGTGCAACTTATAAGTAAGGGCATGGTATCTAGGTCCAAAGAAGTCATTATCCCACTGTACTCTGCCCTTATCAGACCAATCATAGATTACAATGCTTCCTTTGGTATGCACCTGACAAAGCATATGGAGCAACCAGAGCAAACTCAGAGATTCCTTACAAAAAGAATGCAATGTGTAACAAACCTGCCTTATGCAGAGTGCCTTAAAGCCCTTTCCTTATACCCTGTCTCCTATAGATTGCTGAGGGTTACTCTGTGACAGGGTTAGAAGGCATTTGCAAACCTCACATGTATGAATCTCCTGCATAGTAATAAGTCAAACAGTACTAGAAATCAGACCTGGATCATGGTCAAATGGGGCCTAGGCAGGGTAGTGGATCAGGCCCCCCTCCCACACAGCATTCCCCCACCAGCACAGCCATTCTAGTGTCCCATTACTGGGCTATTCTTCCCCAGTTAACGTAAACACTGTTCAAACCTCTCACTGTGCACACTATTTTCTTTTTACTTCTGCAATGATTACAGATATTTGGCTTTAATATAAAACTTTTATTTCAAATTTTATAGCACAGATACTGATAGACGTTTGCTAAACAAAACAATAAATATTGTCTAACAACAAAAACAAACTTATCATTAACAGTAAACTTCTCTACCCTTGAAATTCAGATTCATTGAAATGGCATTGAAACCCACATTCAAAGAAAATACATCTGGCCAGTGGCGGATTAAGTTTACCTTTTGGCTGTTTTCAAACCATAGACCCCTTGCATACATTATTAGGACCATGCATACATGTACATGTTTTTGATTCACCTTCCTGATAGTATTAAATAATATTCCTTGTATGTTGTATCTATATTTTAAATTTGTAGTTTTGAACATTTTTCCAGTAAGCAATAAAACAAAACATATGAGCCAATAATGATAAAACTGCCCATTTTAGAAAATTTCAACCATGAAAGGCCACTCAAACTTCTGTCATTAGAATCCACCAAAATCAGTCAATATGCACAATCTGCGGAAGTAAAACTCACTTAATAACTCCGCACTAAAGAGAACTATAATTAATTAATATGTTGCTACTAGCAAATAACTTTATATTTCAGTGTTTTATCTACAAATTCAGTGTCTGCTGCCCTTGAAAAATAAATTGCCTATGTTACATTAAAAATTAAAAAAGCTGGTAATACTACAATAGGGAATGGATGGCAAACCAACAACAGGTTCCTACTTACAAGGAATCCTTAAAGCACGACGCAGCATCATTGATTCAGTTACCTGGTGTGGGAATAGAACTCACAGCCTTCTACACTAAATGCCAGCATGCTATCTGTTGTGCTACTATCACTGATTTTAAATTCTCTAGCATAAACAATGACAACCATTTGCTAAATAAAATGGTTGCACATTGAAAACAAACAGCATGAGCAGCAGTAAACTTATTTTC
The DNA here is from genome assembly GCF_019279795.1 of Protopterus annectens. Classification (NCBI taxonomy): domain Eukaryota; kingdom Metazoa; phylum Chordata; order Ceratodontiformes; family Protopteridae; genus Protopterus; species Protopterus annectens. Next base: position 649,493,041 of record NC_056729.1, on the reverse strand, counting down.
CTTGAAGCTCACAATTCCTTGAAAATACATTGAAACTCAAACTCATAGTCTGGTAGTTGGTGTAAAGGATTCAGGCTCTTGACTGCTGTAACCAAGGTACTGGGTTTTAGCCTGAGAGAAAATTAACCTGCCAGCCATCCCTAACTACAGCATTACACACACACACACATCTCAGAAGAACCTTACCTATTTGTGCTTGATTCCTTCCAAGGAAGACGAAGTAGAAATAGTATAGTCATGTATCTGTGCTTTATTCTGTGGACAGGAATCATGTGTTTAAATTCCATGCAGAAAAGCATCAAAACAGGTGTATGCATTATGCATCAATGTAAGCAACAGCAGGTGTGTGTATGGTGTTTTTAAATTCCATGCGGAAAAGCATCAACAGCAGAGGTGTGT
>NC_056729.1:649477642-649487642 GCF_019279795.1 Protopterus annectens | reverse complement strand
TTTTTGTGTCTGTCCATATAGGACAGATGTTTAAGGCCTAGGATCATCTTTGTGAAGTACTTTTGTGGCCTCTCCAGTTGTTGCAGGTGTCTCCTGAGGTACATCCCAAATGGGGCATTGTACTCTATGACTGGCCTAATGAGGGAAGAGATGAGGGAGACAATTATATCTTTCTTCCTGGATGCAAAACCCTTAATAATGAGATGTGTCACATAGAAGGACTTTCTGACCAAAGTAGCAATGTGGTGGTCAAAAGAGAGGTTGCTGTCAACCTTTGTTCCCAGATCTCTTATAACGCCTTCTGTGTTCTGTGGACATGGGAACCAAGATTTTTTTTCCCAAAGGGGATGATGACACATTTTTTTGACATTGAGCTTAAGGCCATGGTTCTGACACCAGTCGTTGGTCTCAGTGAGGCTTTTCTGCAGGATATCAACGTCAGTTGTGGAGTTAATAATAGCTCCCAACTTGGAAACGCCTGCGAACTTTGTCAGCCAGAGTCCCTTCATGTTGACCTGGACTTCAGAGAAGTAGATACCAAACAGGACAGAACCCAGGACCAAACCCTGTGGGACCCCACTCGTGACTGGTCGGCAGTCTGACTTGGAGTCAGCTACTTTCACACTGTGGGTTCTATCTGTGAGCCAGTTTGCAACCCACCTAGTGATACAGGGGTTGATGCCTAGTTTAGTGAGTTTTTCTATGATTCCTGAGTGGGGAATGGTATCAAAGGCCTTGGCCAGATCAAGGTAGGCTGTATGAACCATCTTGCCTTCATGCACAGCTCTGGTGACTGACTCAAAGAAGTCAACCAGGTTGAGCAGGCATGATCTATCCTTCACAAAACCAAACTGTGTGGGATCCAGAGTTTGGAGATTCCATTTATCCTTCTTTATTAGGTCCATGATGATGTGTTCCACAGCTTTGCATATCAGACTCGTCAGGCTATTGGGGTGATAGCTCACAGGGTCTGTAGTCACTCCTCCTTTGTGAAGAGGGATGACTGTAACAGTGTGCCATTCAGTAGGGACAAAGCCTGAGGTGAGGCTGTGATTGAACAGGGCACACAGGTGTGGTGCCAGTTCACTCTGTAGTTCATGTAGAACACAGCCGGTGATATTGTCAGGTCCCATAGAAGCTGTATTCTTGGCCTTGAGAAGTGCTGTTTTAACCTGTGCAGCAGTAGTACTGGATGCCTGGTTTGCTGTTTCTTGATCAGGATAGTCCAAATAGGCAATGAGTCCTTTTCCAGCGGAGGCCTCGGGAGAAAAGCTCCAAGAACATAAACAATTGCTGAAGAATAAAAATGAAAGGATTGTAGGCAACAAAATATCAAGAATAATCAGAAGCGCATAATACACAGAAACATATTTACATAAAAAGGGTAATATAGCAACAAGAAGCTGAATATATAATATTATAAACATATATTTATAACTTCATTATAGCGGGTTCATAGAAAGGAAATAATCAGGAGATTTCTCTTTTATTTATTCAACCCTAACACAGACTAGTGCCATCACTAGGGAAATGCAAAGGGGCAGCTGCTCGGTTCAAGCGGTTAGGTGATGCAATCGGCAAGGACCAATGATAGGTGAGGGTAGTACTTGCATGTATTTATGAAGTTGCTAGGATATTGTAATGCTATTACAATAACTATTTACCACATATCTTCTCCTTACTCACCAACCAAAACTGACAGACCCTGAACCGTACCTTTTGTTCATAGGTTCATAGGTAGGTACTAGGCTATCAGCCCAAGGGCCTATGTAAGCCTAGCCAACAAGGTTCCCTGGCTCACGCCACCCAAGAAAGTTATTTTCCTGTACCACTGTCGAGTAGAGACACAGAAGTGATCCCCGGGGTGTATTTCCTATTTCCCATCCACTCATCAAGATTTTTCTTGAAGAGTGCTAATGAAGAACTTTGCTTGACATAGATGGGTAGTCTGTTCCAGAGTATGGGAAGTCTCTGGGACAGGAATCTATCCTTCCAGCATGTCCTGTTTATTGTGGTGACAAGGTTTAGGTCTCTAGAGTGTGTAGCTCGCAGGGATTGGGATTTCTTTAGGTGTAGCATGTCCAGCAGCTCTGGGTTTGACATAGCTTTATATGTTAGGCAGAGAGCACCTCGGAGTAGGCGATATGCTATGGAGTAAAGCTGGAGTTTTTTGAGACGGTCGGTGTAGGGCATTTGTTTGAGGCCAGTAATCCTCTTTGTGAGGTACTTCTGTGGCCTTTCCAGCTGCTGCAGATGTCTTGTGAGGTACATTCCAAAAGGGGCGTTGTACTCTATAATGGGTCTAATGGGTGTCGAGTAGAGGGGAACAATGACCTCTTTTTTCCTGGATGAGAACCCTTTTATGATTAGGTATGCAATGTAGAAGGACTTCCTGAATACTGTGGCGATGTGACTATCAAAGGAGAGACTACTGTCCACCTGGGTCCCAAGGTCTCTTATCACGCATTCGGTGTTAAGTAGATTGCTGCCTATGTGGTAGTTCATGGTTCAGTTGTAGAACTTAAGTGATTTATTCAAGTTCTTTTGAACATATTTTTTGATCTGATGTACAAATCTGAGAGATGTTTCAAGAAACAGTGTTACAGTATTTTATAATATTGATGTATTTTTCACAATATTTCTTCTAAATTCCAGTTGTACTGCACTGACTCATTCTTTATTTTTCTTTGCAATTAATACCATCCCCTGGATTCATGAAGCTTGCGCCAGGTGCAGGCATAGCGTCAGGGTTCTAACACCAAAGATGGCCACCAAGCGATTCAGGTACGAGCTGTTCCCATGTGCACTACCTGCATACGCTACACCCGCACATCTCCTGAGCCTTGTATGCTAATTACCCCATGTGCAGCAGTGTAGCATGCAAATGAAGGTATGTAACGATTCAGGAAGTGGTGCAGGTGTAGTGTAAGCATGCAAAAATGTAAACCTTAGAAAACGATTTACATTTTTGCAAACATAAAATCGGAGCCATGACAGCTGACCAAACACATGTATTATATTGTTAATATATGTCAATGTCTAAATATATAGCCATTGGCATAAAAAACATGTACAAAATATAAAATTAACATTTAATATATATAGTCGTACTATCGCGACGTTGAAATGCAGGGCAGCAGTGCGTAAAGGGGATCTCAAGGAATATATAAAAATATAGAATAAAACCACAATGAAACACATATCACGATTTCCCCATAATAGTCAATGGCAGGCATGCTACACCATACTCATGGCGCAAGGGTTGCTAAGGGGCAGTGACAGTGTTATGTGCAGTAGCTAGGAATTAGTAGGCAATGCCATGCAAATGAGAGGAGTAATAATGAATAGCAGATTCCCTGCTGGTGTAAGGATGCACCTCACAGCATAGCATTATAACACCGAGGTGAGCCCTTGAAATAAAGATGACATCAAGAGAGGGGTGTGTCGCCATTGCTGTAAGCACATTGGAGCATTGCTAAACCGGTCTACACCTAGCTAGGCAAAGCTGCAGGATAGAGGTGTGTCAAATTGCCCATAGCTATGCTTAGCTGAGGGTACACAAGGTAACCGAGTATGCATGTGAACAGAGATGAAAATGCACGTAAATGCACGTAAACCCGGTAAACGGGTATGCATGGTGCGCACTGCAACTGAAACATGAACGATAAAGGAAAGAAATAAGAAAATGCTGCAGCAGTGAAATTGGAGTACAAATGACTAATTAACACCTAGGAGCCTACAGTGGGCCATTGACAACAGCTAACAAGGCTGCAAGCAGCTACCTACAGAATAGGGAAAGGGAGGGGCTATACTGCAAAGAAAACAGCAAAGTGTCAAAGCAGAACAAAGGTGATATGCAGTATATCAGCTACAAGGCACATTTCGCCATGACTGGATAGGGAAAGTACAAAACAAGAAAGACGGCAGGTTGATGCATGCCTGATAATGGGAGGGGATCCAGGTCTAAAAGTGAATTAAAGGGCAACAGATTAATAAAGGCAGGCAAGTAGATCTCCACAGTAAAGGCCCCACACTTGCAGTACTCATTGCAAAACCCATAATTAAGACATGCAGCAGCTGGAATAGCTCATACACACCCACTTACATCAGCAGCATCCATAGCACAATACTATAAAGTGTGAAAGCACTTCACACACATTTGTGTATTCCCATACACTCTGCATCAGTGGTGTATACAGATGGGGAACTTTTATTATGTACATGTTAGAAGCTGCCATAGCTTTGATCCACCAGCATGTGTTGGAGTCTGAAGGTGGTGTGGAGGATGATGCACATGACCACCACAGGCACCAGAGAAGGAGGAGAGTGTTCAGACCCAGGGTAACCTACCAGGGGCTACATGATCTGGAGATAGTAGAGCATTACAGGGTGGACAAGGACACCCTACAGCAACCTGTGGAGCTCTACTGGCCACACCTCAGAGCCAGAACAAACAGAGGGGAACCCATCCTAGTGGATACGAAGGTATGTGTAAGCCTGATAATACTAGCTACAGGTACCTTTCAAATAACAACTGGGGATATCATGGGAATCTCACAGGCATCAACATCCAGGGTACTATACCAGTTCCTGATGCCATGTTACCACATGCCAATGAGCACATATACTTCCCCCAAACGCAGAAGGAGTTGGCCAGCAATATGCATCTCTTCCACCATGTGGCGCAATACCTGGAGGTACTGGGTGCAATAGACTGCATGCACATACACATCATGTCACCACCCAGTGAGCAGGGTAGGCGCTACATAAACCAGAAGGGATACCCCTCCATTAACTGCCAGGTCATGTGCAATGCCCAGGGCATTAACATGAATGTGTGTGTTGGCAGCCCTGGACGCTATCACGAGTCCCACATCTGGCATGCCTCACAGCTGTATTAGTTATTTGCCAGGGGGGGACATCCCAAATGGCCACCTGGTGGGGGATGCTGGCTATGCACTGGAACTGTGGATGATGATTCCCATCAGAAATGCACACACACCCATGCAGGAATGCCATAATGAGGCACATGCACAAACCAGAATCATCATAGAGCATGTGTTTGGGATGCTGAAATCATGGTTCCATTGCTTGGACATATCTGGTGGAGCCTTGCAGTACTCTCCAGGCACATGTGCCCACATCTTCATAGTGTGTGCCATGCTACACAATATGGTCCTATGGAAACAGTTGCAGCAGGGACAGAATGGTGAAGGCCCTCACAGCCCACCACCATTGCCAAGGGCCCCACAGGCACAGAAGTACTCAGATCATGAACACCCTGAGCCAGCCCCAGTAGGCAGACAGAGGCATGCCCAGTATGCCCATGCCTTGGCACAGAGGGAACGTATAGCACACATACTGACAGTGTGGGCACCTAGGGACTGACACCCTTCTCCACCTCCACACACAGTAAAAATGGATGGCACACGCACAAGACTACCTGTAAATTGTCATGTATAGTCAGTCTACTGTGTGCATCCAACATAGGCAGCCCTCAACTATTGCACACACAACAGCCATTGGCACAAGGTAAGTCAACACTTGAATAGTAAATTAAGCTATCAGCATATGCAGATACTGTAAGTATAAATTCATAGGTAGGTACTTGGCCACCTGCCAGAGGCTATTCATAAGGCCAGCCAAAAATTGTCAGCTTTTGCCACCCCATTGATTCATTAACCATCCATCTGTGGAGCTGAGCCAATGGAGGGATCTCTGGGGCGCACATACTGTTCCCCATCCACCCCTCAAGGTTTTTCTTGCAGAGTGTTAATGAGGGGCTCTGTATAATGTAGTTAGAGATGTTGTTCCAAAGTATGGGGAGTGTCTATGACAGGAAGCTGTCCCTCCAGCATCTTCCGGTTATTGTTGTGGCAAGGTCAGCTCACTACAGTGTGTGGCTCACTGTGACATGGATTCCCATAGATGGAGTATATCCATCAAGCCTGAGTTCAACATGGCTGTGTTGGCCAGCGGAGATCATCTCTGGGTAAACGAGATACCACTGAGTAAAGCAGGAGTTTATTCAGTCCGGCTGCATAGGCCATAGGTTGGAGGCTAGTATTCCCCTTGGTGAGGTACATTCATGGACCCCCCAGCTGTTGGACATGTCCTCTGAGGTACATCCCATATAGGTTATTATACCCTATGATGGGACTGATGAGTGAAGAGTAAAGGGGCACTATAACCCCAGTATATCTAGATGGGAATCATTTAGTAATCAGATGGCCTACATAGAAGGATGTCCTAACTACTGTGGATATATGATTGTCAAAGGGGAGATCACTATCTATCTTAGTCCTCAGATACCCCATTACCTCATCTGTATTAAAGTGGCTGCCACTCATGTGTTAATATGTGGGTGCCAATTCCACAATGGAATGACCATGCAGTTAGTGGCACTTGGCTGGAGGCCATGTTGTTGTCACCCTGTGACATTCTCTGTGAGGCCCCTTGAGGAATGTCCATGTCAGCTGGACTATCAATCATGGCTCCCAGTTTGCAGTCACTGCCAAACATGGTCTGCCGTAGTCCACCTGTATTTGCCTGTAAATCTGAGACGTATATGCCAAACAGTAAGGCTCCCAGTCATGACTGTTCAAGAGTTGGACCTGGAGACCGCTAGTCGTACCATGTGAATTCTGTATGTAAGCCCATTGGCAACCCAACCTATGATGTATGGGTGAATGTACAGGCTGGTGTGTTGATCAATAATACCTGAGTGGGGCATGGTGTCAAAAGCCTCGGTAAGGTCCAGGTAGTATGTGTGAACCACCTCCCCCCATCATCTAAAGTCTTGGTGACTGTATGTAAGATGTCAGTAGGTATGAACTGCACTCAACCAAGCTGACCTGGGTTGAGTCATGTGTTTGAAGGTTACCAATGTCATTGTTAATGAGTGCCATGAGGATGCAAACCATGCCATTGCAGACCAGGCTAGTCAGGCTTATGGGTTGGTAGTTACCATGGTGAGTTGTGATTTCACCTTGATGGAGTGAAATAACCGTTGCCACGTGCCATTGTATGGGCATGTAGCCTGTGGAGAGGCGGAGGTAGGAATGCTTAATTAGGTGGAGGGCAGGTTGTCTTTTACAGTTTGCAAGATGCAGTCTGGGTCAACATCTGCCTCCATTGATGCTGTGTTCTGCTGTGTGTCTCTGATGGTTGGGATACTTTACCTTTTGGGTAGTGTTGTGGGCTCTTTAGGGGGTGAAGTATGCACCGAATGTATCTGCAAGTATGTTGGCAATATCAGTAGGGTCAGCATATTTTGTGCTATATTTCACCGGCACAGTGCAAATCTGTGTGTCACCATGTAGATCCTTGACATAGCCAAAGAAGGCTTTGTGGTTATCTTTTGAATCCTTGCATATTCTCCTGCTGATGTTAGCCTTGGATGATGTCATGAGGGACCTACGTATCATACTAATAGCGGTCATGGATATCTACCCTTCGTGGGATTTGCTGTGTGTCTGGAACACTGTCCTACTTCTGTAGTATAGCCTGTTTATTGCAGAGGTCCACCAGACTAATGTACTTGTCTAGGAGGAGTGAGTCTTGGTTTACCAGTGATGGCACGATCCATACATCCATTTAGGTGCTTATAGACTGCATTTGTAAATCTGTCTGTATCTTGGGCAGTGTTTCCCCTTAGCGTGGGGGCTGTGAAACCCCCCACCCCTGTCACTAGTAGTGTAAATTTAGCTGTAGGAAAGGTATACACTGTGGTATCTGTGGGTGGGGGAGATGCTAGGGTGTGGAAACAGTGAATAGGTCATGGTCAGATCTAACCAGTGATCAGTTAACCTCTGCTGTGGTGCACCTGTTGCCCATGTTGGTGTTGGCCACATCTAGTGGTTTCCACCCCACATTAGGGAGGTTACCACCTGATACAGGGCATATGAGGTGATACATTCCAGAAAGCGCTGGTCCTGGAAGTGAGCACCGGAGTACATTTCCCAGTTAATGGTATGGTAGTTGATATCAACCAATGCCAGGGTGTGTGTTAGGACTGTTGTGTTCTCCACTGTCTCCAGGTTGGTGGAGAGGAGGTCCTGGGTCAAGGAGGGAGAGCTGTAGCAGGCCACAATCCACATTGCAATTGTGGCTGATGTTAGCTGCACATGGATGATCACAGAGGTATCATGCCACCCCACTAACCTGGAGGTGTAGGTATCCCCGATGAATATGGATACAGCCCCTCCATGTCTGTCAGTCCATGTTCTGTGGCTGAAATATGTGGTATGGTTTGTAGCCTGCTAGTGCTGGTGTGCTCTCAGGAGCCTTAAGACAGATTTCAATTAATGCACAGATGTTGATGTTGTCCATCCTGAGGTGTGCTGTGAGTGCATGCATGTTGTGATCGCAACCCCTGGTGTTGAGTAGCATAATCCTCATTGAATCTGCTATTGTGCTGTTTACGGAACTGGTATTCACCTTCTGGACTCTCCTAAATATGGCACCATGGGGGCATCAATAGCCTTGGCCAGTATTCCAAAGCCTAAGGCTGACACGTAGGTCAGTATGGTATCATTGCATGCATGTTCCCCATCTGTGCTTGTTTTTCCTCTCTCCTGTAGGTAATCTACTGGTAAGCAATAGAAAGCCTTAAACTTATACAAGTCTTCTAGCTTCCAAGATAGGCTTTTGGAGTGACTAAATATCAGTGTTCTGCATGTTCTTGCTGTACTCAACTGCTTCTTGACCACATGGTGAGTTCTCACTGTATATTGTGATCTGAAGGTCTGTTTATTCACATATTATGGCTGTGATGGCCTGCACATTAGATGTTCACAGATAGCCTACTACCTATCTGCCTAAAGGCAATTAGAAGCATAGCTACAGTGTGTTGGCCTTCCCCACACCATTGATGAAGTAACTGAGCCTCTGTAAAGCATAACCAATGAAGCAATTCCAGGCAGAGTTGCTGGAAGCTGTTGAAGACTGGGGTTGTGAAGGGTGATAGGGGCACTTATTGATCTAAAGAGGGCATGTTAATGTGACAATTCAACACCATTCAATTCCCCCAACATGTCTTGCAGCTATCAAACTGGATAGGCTCCCCCACCCCCTGGCTGTATGGTTCTGGGACACATGATCCCAGGGTGTATAGTCTGTTACCCATTCACACAACAAGGTTTCCTTTCTTTGAAGTGTGTCATTGAGGGGCTATGCCTAATGTAGTTAGGAATGTAATGTATTGTCTCACAGTACATTTGTTATATGTTGTTATTTCAAGAGTACGTGAAGCTCAGTAAGTGTGGGGGCTCCCACCCTTTACTTAGCCTAGCTTACACATAGAAATCATCTGAATAAGAAATAGACGGAAGCAACGCTAATGTCAACAGTGTAATGGTTACAGCATCTGCATAGTATCTGTGCATTCGAGGTTAAAATCCCGATAAAGGCAGGGATGTTTATCATGTGCAAAAGTATAACTTAACCACAGCTTGCATATATAGGTAGTAATCGTGTGTATAATAAACATTCAAATCATCCATATAAACCCATGTGTGAAGGAGAGTACAGTCAACAGATAATGTAATGTTATGTCAGCACACAGTGAGATGTTACGTCACTGACATGTATATTTCCAGAGTAGTTAGCGGATGTGGCAGTGTTTGAGTGCACAAGTTATACGTTACAAAGTTTGTTTAACTTCTGCTATAATGCCACGCAAACACTTTTAAACATGCTTACAACTGCTTAAATGAGCCTTATTCTGCAGTAAAAAACATTTGTAAAGCATTGCAGGTGTCGAATCCTGGACCATGCACACTATAGTCATGGGACGTAACACTAAGCCATCCGAGGTGTACACATGTTTCATGGTCTTGAGACTACACCTTATACCATATGCATTTCACTGTAATGATCACAAATGGGACAGTGACTTTGTGTACATATGTACAGTATATTGTAATGTACTGTAGTTTGTGAACCAACACATTCCAGTCTACAGATGTATTACTGTTACAAACTAATATGAAATCTATTA